>NW_028275163.1:4872387-5175417 GCF_013281855.1 Momordica charantia | reverse complement strand
ATGGAGGTTGGATTGATTTTAAGGGCTTACTACTCAAATTCTGGAATCAAAGTTGTTTTGAAGCCCTTGGTACAGTCTTTTGATTTTTGGGATCAAACCACTTAATCATGGAAAGTAGAAACAAGGAGGATTCTGAACGACGATGAAATAGAAGAATGCGTAGACCTTTTGTCCATTTTAAGTCCAACCGCTCTCATTAATGAAGAAGACCATAGATGTTGGATTTTGGAGCCTTCGGGTGTTTTTTCGGTTGCTTTATTATGCAGGCCATGTATTCCTACTTCTTTACTTAAGGATTTATTTACTGCTATTTGGAAATCAAAGAGTACAATGAAGGTTAGCATACTCATCTGGATTCTCTAACAAGGAAAAGTAAATACAGCTGAAGTTCTTCAAAGGAAGCTACCTTCTTCCTTCAATTTGTTTCTTATGTGCTGCCAATGGAGAATGCCAGGCCCATCTCTTTTTTCATTGCCCCTACAGTTTGCACGGCTGGTTTTATTATGTGAACAACTGGAAAACCATCATTTAGTGGTTTTGGGAGGGGGTTCTCTCTACCCCTGGCCTTTCCTTATGGCTGTTTCGGTTCTTCTGTTTATAATATATTTATCTTAGGTTTCCTGTCAAAAGGTGAGTTCAACTTAGGATGTGTTTTCACTTCAGAAGTTGTGGATAATTTGCTCGAACTATTATGTGGCCCTGTTTTATCTTCCAAAGCTTGCCTCCTTTGGACTGACGCTACCAAAGCTATATTATCTGAATTATGGTCCGAAAGAAAGCTTTGGATCTTCGAGGGCAAGAGCAAATCTTCGTTCGAATGCTTCAGTTAGTCAAGTTTAAAGCTTCTTAATGGAGTTTTCTTTCTGTTCTTTTTGAGAATCATTCTCCTAATCTCATTTGTTCCGATTGTGGCGCTTCTATCGTTCCTATATAATCATCATTTACTTTATGTTATTTTTTTATTTCACTTCATTCTCTTGAGAGTTTGTATCTTCGAACAATTTCTGTTCTTTTTCATACACTAATGCAAAGTTCATTTCTTGTTAAAAAGGAAAAAGAGAAGTTTAACCATCTTCCCTCCTCGAGGATTAGCATTCTTTATAAAAGTTGAACCTGAAAGGCCATATGTTTGCTTTAATGATATGATTTTAATTGTGCCTTGGGTTTTCAATGGTCATATCATAGCCCAAGTATTTTCTCTCTTTGACTGGAGCTTTTAATTGGTTGCATTGGGAGTTTAATTTTATTTCTTTGTAGGCAGATTCCTATTGGGTGCAGTTGTGGCGTGTGTTCACTGATTTTCATCTCGGTTCCCTAGGATTGCAGTCTTTCTATCTCCCTTGGAAGTTAAAAGTTTCTATTTTGATTATTTATTCATTTGAAGGATCTTTGAGTCTTGAGTTTTCATTTTTTTAAGATCAAATGAATTCACATTTTCCTTCTTCTGAGTGTTTCAATGGAGTCTCTGCCAACTCTTCACATGGTTCCAATAATGAGTCATCTGGCCACTTTATTCTTGACCTCAATGACTGGATTGCTCATTTAGATCTGAAATTGGAAATGCTTCACAAAGAAATGGCTTTTTGCTTAGAATTTCATCGTAGGAAGAAAACTTGAGGTGCAAGCCAAATTCGAGCCTGAGATTGTAAAAGTATGCTAAATTTTTTAAGAAGTACAAAGCCTTGGTTTTTGATGTTGTGCTTGAAGTCGAGATTCTTGAGGTGTTTTTTTTTAAAGATCGGTTTGGCTGTCGTCGACTTTGACAATCTTCTATTTGGGTTCGGGCTAAAGCTTTTCTTCGTATTAATGTTTATTATATTTCTTGTTTAATTGAGTTGTATTTCCCTCCATGGGGTTCTTGCTTCCTTTCTTTTCTTTATTTTGTTTTTTCTCTCTCTTGTTCCTTTTTATTTATCAATGAGGAGTTATTATCTTGTATAGAAAAAGCCTTCATTTTCTCATCCCCTCTCCTAAGATGACATTATATTTGGTGTATTTATTAAATGGATGAAACTGTGCCCCCAATGTGCCCGCAAGGAGCTTCATGGTGGGAAGGGTTTGGGGTCTCTTGTGGTGTAAAGCATCCCCTATTTTCATTCACATAATATGAACTCTCTATTAACCAATTGGAGAAGCTTTCTGTAACTCCTTTGGTTTTTTGTGGACTTTTCCCCCTTCATGTAATTTCACCCATCAATGAAATTGTTTCTCATATAAAAAAAAAACTTGTTAGATGCAGTTTTATATTTTATTTGGACTTAATGATCAATTTCTGCATGTAACCACTAAGGAGTAAAAAATATGTACTTTTTGTATGAAATAACTCTGTAGGATTTTTTGTTTTGTGTAGATCGTCAGATGATGGGACATGTAGGATATGGGATGCTCGGAGCTCTTCCCAGAATGCTCCTCGAATTTATGTTCCGAGGCCTTTGGACTCTGTGACTGGTTGGATTCCAACTCTACAAGTTCTTTTGCTTTTATATTTCTGTCGATATCATTGATATCTTGTTTTTCTTAAACTTATTGCAATAACTTTTGGGCTGCAGCAAGAAACGGAGTCTCTTCCGTCAGTACTCTTCCGCAGAGCCATCAAATATTTTGCTGTGCATTTAATGCTTGTGGAACTATTTTTGTTACTGGTAGTTCAGATACTCTAGCAAGGGTAAATTAATTTGTTTTCTTCAAATAAAATCCTAATCTTGGTTTAACCCTTGAGTTATTTTCATGCCTTACTTTTAGGCTTTGAAGCAAGGATAAGTTCTAATAGTCTAGACAAATCAGTTATACTTTGTTAACTAATCTTCACATGATCTTTTACCTAGCAGGTTTGGAGTGCCTATAAAGGAAACAATGATAACCCAGAACAACCGAATCATGAGATTGATGTATTAGCTGGTCATGAAAATGATGTCAATTATGTGCAATTCAGGTCAGAACCTCTTATTGTATAGGTTCTTTTATATTATTATAAGTTTCATGCTAATCTACTCTTGCTATATTTCTGCAGTGGATGTGCAGTAGCATCAAGATTTACAACCACTGACATTGCGAAGGAAGACAACGTTCACAAGTTTAAAAACTCATGGTGCGTTTTGCTATTTCTGGTGGGAAAAGATTGTAGAGCTAGAGGATATAATTGATTATAATAAGATATCGTTAACAACGGCTGATAATTTCGTTTTCTTTTTGCCAATTCTGCTTTTGGACTCCTGGAGTTCTAAATTTTGTAGTCCTTTGTACTAAGGTTTTTGGACTTACATGATCCCTCTCCATGCCTTGTCAAAAGTACTTCTCTGACCTACGGATGTAGGCCGTAAAGTCTCTCATTATATAATATTCCTTGATTTTGCGTGTGTGTTTTTCAATTATCTTCACATTTGGTGTGTTATTGGGTGAAAACCACTAAGTTCTGTACCAAATTGGTGGAAAGTCTAATGAGAGACCATTGGCATCCATGTGAATGACACACATATATCTTTAATTTTGGAAAAATTTGACCAAGAAAAATACCAGATGGATTGTGGATTGGTATTAAAAAAATCGCTTATGTGGTACTAAAAAAAATTGCTTATGTGTGGGTGGAAAATGGAAAATATTATATGGGTTTAGTAGTAGAATAAGAAAAATACCAGATCGGTTGTGCATTTTTCCTTTGTTATGGAGCATCTTTATCCTAAGTTCCTCTCTGGTTCCAGGTTCACTTATGACAATATAGTTACTTGTTCTCGTGATGGCAGTGCAATTATTTGGGTTCCAAGATCACGGAGGTCACATGTAAGTTTTTACACGATTCCTTGCTTATGTTGCTCTCTACTCCTCGTGATGTGATGGAAAGGAGTTTTTGTAGGTTCCTTCAATGGGTGCATTAGATATAGTTTTATTATTTTATATCTTTAATATCTCTCTGATTTCTAATGATATATTTTTGTTTCAGGGGAAGGTTGGTCGCTGGACTCGTGCATACCATTTGAAAGTCCCACCTCCACCAATGCCTCCACAACCTGCACGAGGTGGCCCTCGTCAGAGGATTCTTCCTACCCCTCGTGGTGTAAATATGATAATTTGGAGCCTAGATAACCGCTTTGTGTTGGCAGCTATAATGGGTCAGCTTTTCTCTACCTCACTATCAAATATATTAGAGAATGTAGAATACCTTTGTGAGTCTCTTTTGTTAGGTACCTGAAACTTGAAATTTGATTGTATCTATAACATGTTCCCGATTACATTTTTGACATGAGTAAAGAAAACATTTCTCTAGAAATTAATTCCAATATCAAAATTTATACAAAACAAAAAATCAACTATTGAATCTTTTAGTTTTTCTTTTATAGTACGTTATAGCGCGCGCGCACACACACATATATATATATATATTTATATATATAATTTCTGTATATATTTAAGTTATATATGATTTTATCAACCTAGCAGTGTTTTGCCTTTGTTATACAGATTGTAGAATTTGTGTTTGGAACGCTTCAGATGGCAGCTTAGTACACTCTTTGACAGGTCATACTGAATCAGTAAGTGGTTTATTTATTTGAGAATTTTTTGATTAGCCTGTTCACGTGATCTTTTTATCAGAAAGTTTAGGAGTGACTTCTATGAAGTCCTATGTAGTAGTTGCGTTGCATTCATGTCTCTTAAGATTATTTTTGCATTATATGGTATTAGTCATAGTTTCATAAAGATAGTTTCTTATTTCGTCCTTGCATTTATGTTTTCTTTGTTCCAAGCAGCACCTATATTGTCCAGGGTTTTATGGTAAGTCGTTAAATGGTAGATATAGTCCGGATGAAATTGTGTTTTAGTTGAAGGAGCTAAATCAATTAAGGTCTCATTATTATTTTTTAGTTACTCTAGAGTTGAAAAAATGTCGATTCGGGTGATTTCCCAATCTGATTAGGATTAACTCAGGACATGTTAGATATGATAGGAAGGATGGAATTAAAGATGGGGGTGTTCTTTTTGGTTTCAAAGGATGAGATTACTTGCAGAAAGATTTATGACAAGAACAATCTAGTACATTTATGACCAAAGTTTCATACTCGTGTTTCAGGTTCTCACACGGATTAACATGTAATTTTATTTCAGGTGCTAACCTGGATTCACTAACCAGAAGAGATTGAGATTAATAACGAGGAATTATCATACCCAAAACTAAATATTGCAATACCTCATGCTAATTGTTGATCATCTATTACTTGAAAGTTGAAACTAGCTAGCCCATGAGTCAAAATGTCAACCATTCTAAGAAAATTGGATCACTAATGTATCCGCCACATGAAATGAAGAAAATAAGAGTAAAACTGTACTAGAACAATATTAGCAGTTTCTGTCTCTTGAAAAAACAGTTGTCATTTATTGCTTGAGAATTCTTAATTGGCTAGTTGGCCCAAATATATCCACTTTGGAGTTGTAAGTTCTGATAAGATCAATTTATATCCTTGACAGACATATGTACTCGATGTTCATCCTTTTAATCCAAGGATTGCTATGAGTGCTGGATATGATGGGAAAACAATAGTTTGGGATGTGAGTTTTTGGGTCCTATTCAGTTTTTCGTTTGAAGTTTTTTTCAATTTCTTACTTATTCATGAGGGCTTTTGTTTTATGTTTTTTATTTTAGATTTGGGAAGGCACACCAATTCGGATATATGAAATTTCTCATTTCAAACTGGTGGATGGGAAGTTTTCATCGTAAGTTCATATTAAAAGTTGTCAAATTGAATTTCATATTCTTGATTTCTCTCTAATTTAATGTTCTCACCTTTGTAAAGCATATTGTCTTGTGACATTTTTTTTAAATAAGACATATTGTCTTGTGACATGATATGGTTCTTGAGGTAGTTTTTTGTGCTTCTGCTTGAGAGGTTCGAAAGGCATTACTGGAATAAAGCAGCATAATGGCATGATGTGTCTTGTTATTTTTTGTCAATGTAGAGTGATGCTTAATGTTTTCCGATAGTTGTATTCAGTATGTGGGATAGTTGACAAAACAAATTTGTGGAAGCGCGATTAGTGTGGTTAAAGGAATCAAATCTTTATTGAGAGTGAAGTTATCCTAAAAGGTTTACAAGGCTCCTATTTATAGAGGAAAGCCATGGGTAAAAAGAAATAACCTAACAGTAAAGAGCTAACTACCAAAACAACTTAAACTAAACTAACTTAAGTAGAGTTAGTTTACATCAGCGATGTAATGCAAAATTAGCCTAGTTCTTTTGCCTCTTATTTTTTGGCGTTCCATTCTTAAGCCTCAACGGCTATAGCACTTCCATGTGCCTCACACTTTAAAAAAATTGGGGAGAACTTTTGATTACCCAATGTGCCATAAAGTATGGTGTTTATACTGAAGATTGGGAATCTCCAGCATGCTTTTGTGGATATAACGAATCCAGAAGTTATAATTGAGTGATACAGGATGCTGAAGTTGGATAATATCTAAAAAGCACGTCAAACTTAGTGGAGTATTGGACGTAGACAAGTCAATATTTGCCCGACTATAATTGCCAATGTAATAGGTTCATATTGTTGAACATATGTATTGAGGTGACTGCATGAATAGATCGGTTTTGTTTATATTGAGATTTTTTTAATACAAGAGGTTACTTTTTCACTATGTGTATCCCTCACGTATGCTTATACCATAATGTCTTAGTTTTGTCTCTGTGATATAGAGACGGGACATCAATTATACTTTCAGATGATGTTGGCCAGCTATATATATTAAGCACAGGGCAAGGAGAATCCCAACAGGATGCCAAATATGATCAGGTACTTGAGTTCATTGCTAATTTTTTGAGCACTGATTTGGTTTCCTTCATGATCATATGTTTTGCTACTGTTTTAAATGCTTGCTTGTCTTGCCTTTACTGCAGTTCTTTCTTGGTGACTATCGCCCACTTATTCAGGATCCTTCCGGCAATGTAGTTGACCAGGTAGGAAAACTCTGTATATTATGTTGTTTTAATGGCATGTGATGAAGGGATTTCTACTGGTCTGCGATGATTACTTGTGCATGCTTTATACATGTGCTTCCTCTGTCTTCATGCCATCTCTGAAATAATATCTTGGCTGCTTTCAGTTTCCTGCGCTGACATAGTATTGATGTATGTGGTTTGTATTTGAAATATTTTTCATTCATTAATAACACATCAGAAACGTGAGCCCTACAGTGTGTATATATGTATGTATATGTTGCAGATTGGAGGGCGTGGTTTTGGTTTTAGTTCTACTTTCTTGTATCTTCTACAGCTTTGTTCTCTATTGGGCGTTTTTTCTTTCATTTTTCGCTCCTTTTGGGAGTGTTTCCTTGAACATTTTTCTTCCTTTTCATATTATCAATGAAAGTCTGTTTCTTGTTAAAAAAAAAAAAATGTATGTATGTGTACATACATACACACACACATATATATTCATTTTTTTGATAAGAAACTGAACTTTCATTGAGAAACATGAAAGGATATACAAGGAGCATACACAAAACAAGCCCACCAAAAACACCAAAAGAGGATCCACCTACAAGAAGGGGCCCCAAGCCAAAAGGATAATAACTAACTTGTAATTACAAAACGCCTTAGAAACAGACATCCATAAAGAAGTGTTGAATCTAACATCTCAAACAAACTCCCAAGACCTCTCTTCCTCCCGGAAGATTCTAATATTCCTCTCAATTCAAATATCCCACAAATTACATGGCCCCTATATCTCGAAAAGAGGGACAAAAGCAACCCCTACTCCACCATAGCCCTGAAATGTATATTGCTAGCCTACCTCACCTTCGAGAAAATATAGGTCAATGCCCAATAGAAGCGTACTGTCTGGGGTTGGGTTGGGTTAGGTTAGTCCAATCTCCAAAAACTTACTCGTGTTGAAATCTATAGGTTTGGTCCAATGGATCAAAGTTCAGATCCAGCTTGGATCAATTCATAGGTTGAAGCCTTTTGGAGTAGCCACAATATATTTATTTAGTTATCCAGACCAATTCATAGGTTGAAGCCTTTTGGAGGGGTCAATTGAATAGCCACAATATATTTATTTACTTATTTTGGATAACCGGGAGTCGAAACTTTTCACCGCTATACCCAGGGCACCCGCACCCTCCCTCGCACCCACTTTAGGGCCTAGACCGGGAGACGCCAAGGGTTTTCTGTATTAAGCTCATCCGAAAGTTGATCGAAGTTGAGATCTCTAATCGGTATGACTAAGAGGAGACTCCTAGCCCTTGCCAACAGGCCTCCTTGGGGCCAATAGCCATAAGCTTAAAATGTATTTTTTAAGATCAGACTTTTTTATTCAAATCCTGAGACCCGTGGCATGATTCTAACCCCCACCTTAATGCTACTTCTTAAGACTGTTAGACAGTCTTATTTTTTGGGAAAAGAAATAGAAGTTTTCATGGAATGAAAAATTAATTGAGAGAACCAACAACATATGAGGGACAAGGAAATCTAAAAGATAAACTGAATTACAGAACTCTGAACCAAACTCACGAGAGCAAGCCTAAAAATCTTAATTCAGCTATTAACTCTAGACAAATAGCAAAACAAAACAAGATCTTGATGGTAGCAACTTCACTTCTCCAGAAAGGAAGGAACTTGCTGATTGCATTTTGTTTGCAGCAGAAGGAAGGAACTTGATGTATGAAGAAACCTTCGTATTGAACTTTACAAACAACACCACCAGAAGGCAGAGTGAAGATCCTTTGAAGACCACAAGCTTTAAAACCCAGAACCACCAACCAATCTAAAATGCGAAGCTGCCCGTATATGACTCGATTAAACCTTCGTAGTTCAATTCTTTAAAACCCGAAAAATCTTCAGGAAGTAACTTTCTGATTGCATTTTTCCTTTTTCCTTTTTTTCTCAAAATTTTTCTGCTTTTATCCTAACTTATTTTTTCCCTGCTTTTCTTTCCCTTGCCATTTTCTCTCTCTTTCTTTTCGTTCTTTTTTCTATTTTGGTTCTTTCAATTCTCTCATTTTCTTTTCACTCCTCTCTCTTTTCCTTTAAGCTGCTTATACTTGATGCACGAGAAATGTTCCTTTTGAAACCCCCTTCTTCTAAACTTTCTATAAGACCAAAGAAAACTACCCAAAAAAGATCCCTTAAAAAATTACCCCTATCAAACAGCAACCTTCTAAAAGATTATGCTAAATTAGAGAGACTTCCTGCATTGTAGCATGATTTTTATGGAATCAGTTTCGTTTCTTTTCTTTTATTTTATCCTTCATGTTTATTTTATTTCTAATGATGTTTTATTATACTGATTGTGCCAATATCTGATTCAGGAAACCCAACTCAGTACTTACAGACGGAATTTGCAAGATCTCCTTTCTGACTCAGGTTTCCCTCTACCCCAACTGATGTTGGAATACGTTTTCACTTTGGTTTTAATTCAATCTGTGTTTGCTTCTTGTGCGGTGAAAAATGGTAGGCATGATACCTTATCCAGAACCTTATCAGACTGCTTACCAGCAAAGACGTTTAGGTGCTATGGGTCTTGAGTGGCGTCCCTCTTCTCTAAAACTTTCTGTTGGGCCTGACTTCAATCTCGACCCAGACTACCAATTGCTGCCTTTGGCTGACTTAGACATGTTGATTGAACCACTGCCTGAGATTGTAGATGCAATGGATTGGGGACCGGAAAATGAAGTACAAAGTGACGATACTGATTCAGAATACAATGTCACTGAAGATTATTCTACTGGTGGGGAGCAAAGAAGTCCTAACTCTAATTGCTCAACTGATCCGGAATGCAGCTCTGATGACACAGGGATTGATGATGCTCCTGCTGATGGTCTACGTAGATCAAAAAGGAAAAAGCTGAAAGCAGACGTGAGTATTGTATCACTTTTCCTTTTAACATTTTCCCTCTGAAATGGAACTCTTTCTTTTATCTGCTTGATATATTCCTTTCACCAACATTTCAGATTGAGGTCATGACTTCTTCAGGCAGGCGTGTTAAAAGACGGAATATGGATGAGTTTGAAGGTGATATTGTTAGGAGTTCCAGAAGTCGGAAGACAAAATCTGGCCATAAGCCTTCCAAAAAGAAATCAACACTGAAGTTGTTAAGACCTCAAAGAGCTGCTGCACGGAATGCGCGTAATTGGATATCATCATTTAAGGGGAAATCTACGGATGGAGAGGATGAATATGAATCAGGAGGTGATTGCTCAGAAAGTGAATCTACATTACAAGAGTCAGACATTGAGAGTGATGATTATGAAAGGTCGTTGCAAATCAGAAATAAGCATTCAAAAGGGAAAGAAGTATTCCTAGATCAAACTGAGGATATTGTAAAATCTCTTGATGTTGCTGAATCTCGTGTCGATGCTGGAAACAGAAAGAAGTTGATCCTTAAATTCTCCCTTAAGAATCCAAATAAAGTGGATCCTCCTTCAACCACAACACTTACTTGTTCCAACATGGCTGATGTGGCTAGCTCATCATCAAGATCACCAAAGGAAGTCATTGAAGCCAGTCAGAATCTTATGAGATCAGAGAGGCAATTAGGAAATACTGAAGGACGTTCTGAACTGATGGAGGTCTACACAAATGGGAACATAAGATGGGGAGGGTCCAGGGTTCGTTCATCCAAGCGTATAAGGTTGGTTGAAACTATGCCTTCTGATGCATATGAAGGGCCTAGTTCGTTTCCCAGCGATGATCATAATGAAAATGAGAATACTGTCCATGAATATTTAGAATCAGAAAATCAATTTGGTGTACCGTCCCCACTTTCAAATATACAGAATTGTGCAGGTCAAATGGACACAGTATCCCTTCTGGATTTGAAAGACGGTTGGGACGATAATTCTTCTGGGCATTTTCGGGAGATGGTCAATGGTGGAGAGCCTAACTGTTTTAGCAATAGCAAGTCATGTGATCATGATGAGTCAAATCATTTAGATTGTATGTTTCCTTCTAATGAAACCACCACATCAATACAAAACGGGACTTCCGCTCCTGAGCAAACTGAAAATATTGCACCAATGTGTACAAAGATAAGGTTCAAGAGTATTTCTTTGGATCCTGAACGTTCTTTGAAGCACAAAATTGAATCTTTAGATGAAAGATCGAAGAATGATGAATACAATACACTATCTGGAAGCCCACAAAATCTAATTGGGCTGCAGGATAATGTCATGAATGGAACTTATTCTGATCATGGAAATGATTGCCCTCAAGATGTGGACATTTTGATCGATAAAAAACCATTGTCAACCTTATGCAACTCATCAGAGCTGCCAGTAGAGACAAACAAAATGTACACTGCGGTCTATACAAGATCTAAGTCAAACAAAGGAAAGAGCAATGTAGAAAGCAATGGTTGTGGCTCAGGGGAAAATGCTTCATTTTTGGGCAACATAAGTCTACATGCTGAAGCAGACAGTCACAAAAGTATTCTTCGTAAGACACGATCTTTAAGGTTGAAGGATTCCTCATATGATATAAATAATGTGGGCGATGATCTAAAATCGGAAGAAGAGCAAGAACCTGAACAGAAGTCAAGACGTTCCGGTAATTCTTCTGCAAACAGATCCCATATGCCATGTGAAGAGTGGGGATCAAGCTCAAGGATGACAGTTGGATCGAGATCCACTAGAAACAGAAGGGGTAGTTATACCCAAGATATAAATCCAATAGACAGAAGAAAGTCAGTTCAATATACCAGAAAAGGGTCGTGGTTAATGATGCCTGCACATGAGGGTGGCTCCAGATATATTCCCCAACTTGGGGATGAAGTTGCGTATCTGAGGCAGGTAAGTACATCATGGATGGCTTACTTCTGCCTGATTTTTTACATTCATTCTTAATTTTGTGACAATTATGGTTTCCATTAATTATTAATGAAATGTGAATACTTTCCTGACAGGGCCATCAAGAATACATAGATCACTGTTGTGCGAATTACTGTCACACAAAAGAAATGGGACCTTGGACCTCAATCCGAGGAACCATTCGAGCTGTTGAGTTTTGTAAGGTTGTGGAGCTTGATTATTCCACTTCTGCAGGTTCTGGAGATAGTTGCTGTAAAATGCTGCTTAAGTTCATAGATCCTGCTTCCCATGTATACCTCCAATCTTTCAAGTTAACTCTGCCTGAGTTGACTAGTTTCCCTGACTTCTTAGTTGAAAGAACTCGGTTTGAAGCAGCAATGCAGAGGAATTGGACATTCAGGGATAAGTGCAAAGTGTGGTGGAAAAACGACGTTGGAGTAGATGGTAGTTGGTGGGATGGTCGGATTGTGTCCGTGCAGGCAAAGTCTTCAGAGTTTCCAGAAAGTCCTTGGGAGAGGTACACGATTAAGTATAGGAGCGATCCTGCAGAACCACATTTACACAGTCCTTGGGAACTTTATGATACTGTTACTCAGTGGGAACAGCCTCGAATAGATGATGAGAACAAAGCTAAGTTATTAACTGCCTTTGACAAATTAATGTCGACCTCTATGCAGGTAGTTTGGTCATTCAAGATTGCTATGTTTTCTGTTTTTATGCATATAATAGGTGTATTCTGATGTTGCCCTTAAAATCTCAGGGTCGTTATGGGATTCAAGATTTGATGCTTCTCTCAAGGAAGACACAGTATAAGAACAGGTAGTTTAATAGATTCCTCCTGCTATCAATTCGCTGACCCATCATGTTGAGCTCTCTAAATCAAGCTTTAATTCTGTCTTTTATCACGTTACAGTTCCACCGACAGATCTGTGTATATGGTATATGTTTATAATTTTGGTCTCTTGTATAGGTTTCCTGTACCCTTGTGCCTTGAAATTATCCAGGAAAGGTTACAGAACGATTACTATCGAAGCTTGGAAGCTTGGAAGCACGACTTCATGGTAATGCTATCGAATTTCGAATCATTCGTGGCAAAGAACGAAGATATGTCGAAGAAAATCAGACGCTTGTGGGACTGGTTTAATCGCAATGTGACGCCTTTATAGCTTCTTGTAAAATACCTCTTAGCATTTTAAGAATTTTGGTAGAATTATTGGCCAATGTTAGGTTGAAGATGCCCATTGGGTATTTCTCCATCTCCAGCATGTAGATAATTCTTTTTTTTTTTCTCTTTTCCCAATTTGATCAAAAGAATACGTTTCATTTATATCCTTTAGATATGGAAGATTTGAGGGTCTACTAGGAAATTAGCGAGGGAAGGAAGGAAAGGGATTCATTTGTGTATACGACATCCACGGCAATAACAAATCAATCAAAATATTCAGCATTCCCGATATCTGCTTTGGTCGATGAGATATGTAAAATATTTTCTTCAAATACTAAAAATAATTAAAGGTAAAATTGACATCGATTCAAAGATGTCGATGTATCAGTTTTATATAAAAATATTAATAGAAATATCAATGAAATATTGGTGCCTATGGATATTTTTGAAAGAACTATAAAAATAAAAAATTCATAAATATTTGAATTAATAAATAAGTATTTTATTTTTAAATAAATTATAAATTACTAATATTAATATTATATTTATATTCGTAATGTTGTGTGCATGTCAACCAACCCTCACGTCACATTCATTGACAAATAGAAATATTGACATGATGAAAATTTAACACCTTTTACTTCCTATTTCTAAAAATTAAGCAGAAAAATTAAGCTTATTAATATTTGTTCTGAACTTTAAAACATTTTCAAATTCTAAACCAAATTTTGAAAACTAAAAAAAAGTAACAACTTTTGAAAAATTAATTTTAATTTTTAAATTTAGCTAATAATAGATCCAACCTTTGACACAGAGAAAGTAATTATGTCTTATCCATTGAGAAAAGGTTGGCAGTTCTCATCGATCAACATTGACACAATTCTACGCCCATGTAAAAAAGATGACGTCTCTAAGCATAAGATGGTTCAAACAATTGACGACACACTACGCGCCAATACAACTTTTTGATTGCATAAAGGAAATACAAGTTCAGCATATATTTGACGTCAATCTCTCCATCTGTGGCCACAATTTGGATTGCAGCAAACGAAGAACAATGTCATACCTTCCTCCCCTCTGGCAGTGGCCTGCATTCAGTTACACAATGAGATCATGGCCAGATATATTGTATCAAAGTTATGAACATGATGGGAACCAAATTTGTAACCCTTATCAGGATGACAGAAAATTCAACAAAAGCGAACTCTTATCAGTATCCACAGCAGTATTAGGATGATAATGCAGAATGAAATTTGGAACCAAATAAAAGTTTTGGGAGTTAAGAATGCATGAAACATGTGTTGAAAGAAAATCGCTGAACACTGATGAACTGAGACGGAAGACAATGTCGGGAAAGAAAAAGGAAGTAAACCTGGAAGAAGACAGCTTCTCCATGGTTGCATTGAGCACATCGAACAGCTTTAGTGCGAGGAAGAGTTGGATCTGCAGCAACATCTTGCAGAACTTGAGTCCGTTCCCCTACAGCATGATGGATCTCATTTCTATAGACACAGTTATTATCAGCAACTTCCTGCAAACCCAATACAAAAGAAAATGGGCAATAAAGAGCAGAAGCAGAGGAGAGGAGACTAAGATCTCTAGAAACAAATACAAGTCATTATCTTCCAGTAGGTAAAATTCCAATACACTGACTGTAAGTAAACTCGGAACGGAAGTGAGGGGGGGATATCAATCTCTGGATACAAAAACAGGTCTATCTTCCAGTAGCAAAAATGAAATTCATTTGGTTTCATAAAAATTCAGAAACAGAAAGGAAGTGATCAAATGGTCCATGAGGAAAATATGCAATGAACAGAAGTAGAGAAGATACACAATTGGTGAAAGAACAATGGCTCAGAACCTCCACCTAGATAATATGCAGAGTAAAAATAAAATAAGGATGCAAATAAATACAAAATAACTGGGGAATCCAAATGAAACTCGTGAAGTAACTTTAATGAATTCAAGATCCCATGGAGAGAGATAACTACTATCAATCAAATATTAGATTAAACTTCCAACCTCTAGAATTGGAACGATAATATTATCCTAAAAAATTAGTCCTCGAGGGCAGCCCAGTTGACAAAGGCTTGGGGTCTCCTGGTCATACTGACTTAGAGGTCTCAAGTTTTCGATCCTACTGATGAGCTTAATATCAAAAACCCTTGATGTGGATACCCTAGGTATAAGGGAGCAAAGCTTCTACTTCTCGTTATAAAAAAATATATTATCCTAAAAAATTTAAAAAAAAAGGCTGATTTATCTATCCAACTAAAGGTTATATTCCCTCTCCTAGATTAAATATAAACAAGGAACACACTGATGCGTCAATGGGCTATTTCTTGCATTCATCTAGAAATATATTCTTTCCAAGGTAAATGCATTTCTCTAAATAATAACAGTAAAGCATAAATTTTTTTTCCTTTGAGTACAACATAAAACATTTTACTAAAAATAAAAATAGTTAGATCATAATCTACATAAATTTTCCATTCCTGAAAATTATTTAAACCAAAATGAACTATGAAAGCAGCCATGGATAAAGCAAGGAATAATACTTCTATCGAAATTCAGAGAAGCCTAAGCTCTGAAACAGAGATAATATAATGCCACAAGGAAAACTGTATTAGGGAGAGACCAGAGAGCATTTGAGGCCATAATCATTGTAAAGACTAAAGTATGAGTTTAGTAACATAAGCACTACAATACGCCATGCATGTTTGAGGGGATTATAATACAAAATATAATAACATGAGCACTACAATACTCCTCAAATTGGAGGATATATGGGCCCATTTAGTAACGTTCTTGTCTCTTGTTGCTAGTTTTATTGAGAAGTTTAAGCATTTGACAAGTATTTATGTTCCTAGTTTTTCATTTTTGATGAGTATTTAGTCTCATTTCTGAACTACAATACTCTACCTCAAATTGTAAAGAAGCCAATTTAGCAATTGGAGAAAAGTATCATAACAGTCAACTCCATAAGTTCTCTTTTTAGCAACAAGACAAGCTTTTAATCGTATCACTAATCCACCAGGATTAACTTTAACGACAACCAATAGGCTTCTTTCCTATAGGAAAAGAAACTAAAATACCAAGTATCGTTGTTATCTAAGACAGTAATCTCCTCTAACATAGCAACACGTCAACTAGAGTGAGACAAGGCTTCACGAATAATTTTCCTTTTAGAAATAGATAAAAACTCAAATGATGTAATGAATAAACAAGTATGAAAGGATAAATGGTTATATGAAACAAAAAGAGGAAACAAGAGAAGTACGATGACGTTTACCTTTGCAAAATGCAATAGGAAGATCATTGCTTGTTCTTGGATATAATGACGAAGAAACTGTTCACATAAGGCAAACATATATAGAGATGTATCGCTATAGGACACTTCTGTACAAGAAGAGACAATTGAATTGAAAGAAAGCCATTATCTTCCTCTAGAGGATCCCCTAGACTATTACTCAAAAGATGATGAAAAGAAAGAAGTAAACCCTTAAAGAATGTAATGTTAGGACAGACGAAATATTTATAGAGATCATGACATACCACTGATACCCTTTTGAACGCGAGGAAAAAAAAAAGTCGTTGTAGCACTAGCTGTTGGCTATGGAACCAAGGAAAATGTATTTCAAAGACTACAGGTCCAATTTTTTGAGTCAGGGACGAACATCTCAATCGAAACAAGTACAACCAAATATTTTGGATTTAATAGAAAACAAGGTTGGTTGTTGGGCCTAAAGAATGATAATGTATCTCACCCTTAAGAATCGAGGAAGACATGCTATTAATCAAGAAAAAAGTTGTTGAAACATCATCAACCAAAAGTATTTTGGAACATGCAAGTGAAACATGAAGAGATGTCTATTTTTTCATTCTGCAACTCCATCTTGAGATGGAGTATCAAGAGAAGAAAATTGATGAAAGTACCAAGTTAGCCAAAATAAGAGCCAAGAACATTAGAGAAAGGTTCTTTAGTATTATCATTCTGTAGAATTTTATTAAACCACCAAATTTAGTTTGTATTTCAGCATGAAAGGTACGAAATGAGAAAGCTACTCGAAACAATTTTGCTTTAAATATAACAAAGTTACACGAGGAGAAAAATCATTGACAAAAGTAAAAAAATACCGAAAACTTTTGGACTCAATAGGACAAAGACCCCAAACATCATCATACGAACTTGGGGTCTAGGATACAAACTTAGGCAATGAAACTTAGACAATTGACATGTCTAAAGAATACAAATTGTGAAATTAAGATTTAGAGGGATGGCCCGAACGACGATGTTCTTCTAAAGGAGATGACAATCTAGTACATGTCATGGTTGTAGGCACTAGAGCATCAAACATGTAGAGACCTCGGGATTCATGCCCTCTACCAATGGTCCTCTTCATCGTCAGATCCTGAAATAAGCAATAGCCAAAAAAGAATAAGATACAACAGTTGAAATCACGAGTAGCATCAAGAGTCAATGACCCATTTTGATGAGGATAAAAGAAGACATTTACGTGTATTACCTGACTCAGTAATGACGATAGTTGGATTAGAGGATGATGCCGCTAATGAATCTTGATACTGTTGGAAATTAGCGAACTCTTTTGAAGAAATCTTAATTAACCTTTTGGGATCATCAGACTGAGTCCTTCGACCTTTATTCAACAACTTCCTATAATCATGCTTTGTATGACCTAACTTATTACAATAGTGACACACAACCTCTCCCAAATTCGGTTTTTGAGAGTTAGAATTCTGTCTTTGGTTGTTAGAACACTTTCTTCTGTTACCTTGATACTCATTTGTTCGTCCAACCAAATCACTGTTGGACTGGGATGATGGGACTATTTGTGACCTCTCAATGTGAAGTACTCTAGTATATGCCTCCTCCAATGACGAGATTTTTGAACCGGAGAGCACTTGATATTTGGCCATATCAAATCGAGGTGGGAGACCAACCAAAAAACTCATAATTGCTAATTGTTCCCGTTGGGAATGTTGCACATTTATATCAGTACTAACTGGTAGCAATGAATTAAACTCTGCATATGCTCTTTTGCACTCCATAAAATAACTCGTACGAGATTTCTCTCCCATCTTAGGCTGGTAAAAGGATTTACATACTTCAAACGTTCTATTGATGTTTTCTTTCCAAGAATAAAAAAATTCGAAGTATTCAAGTAATTCTTTGACAAACTCACAATGATAAACCAAGTTAACGATCTCAATCTCAAGAGAATTCCTGATCTATAGAATTACCCTAGAATCATCATGCAACCAAGCTTTTCTTGTGCCATCAGTCGGCAGATCTTCAGTCATGTGATCGTCCATATCGATGCTCCGTAAAACATGACAAACATTTATTCTCCATGCATAGTAGTTGGATCCATTCAACTTAAGTTTCTGGATTGTTGACATTATCAGAACCATCTCGAACGTCGCCATTGATTTCTTCTAACCCATAGCCTCAAAGGCAAGGACACAGATTCAGAGCTGAAGTAAATGGAAAAAATAAAACGATTGGAATCACATAATCCAAAGAATTCCGAATCACTTTTCCTTCAAAGCCGCAACCTGACCAATGTATGACCAACACACATACACGAATAGAAAGAGGATGGAACGGCAAACACTTTAAGAAAGTGTTCCAAACATCAAACCTAAAGGCTCACAAAGTTCACAAAACCCTAAGGTTCCCAAAATCTTAGTTGCCCTAGGAAAAGACCCAGTGTCCTGATACCATTAAAGACTAAAGGTTTACAAAATCAGTCCACTTTATCCCATTCCCTAAAGGATATATAGACAAGTGTACAACTACAAAGTTGAAAAATAAAGGAGATAAAATGATAATATAAGTACCGCAACAATCATGCATCATATTCAAATATTCTTGTCCTAGGTCAAAACTAATACAAAGCAAGACAGAAACAGAATGTTATTTATCTTTGATCGCAGAAATAAAACGATAGAAACCTAACAGGAAACGGAAAGATAAATTATCGTGCTCGTAAGTCGCAACTATAACATTAGAAATTAAAGCCAAACTAACCAATCTAAAATCTTCTAAACTTTTAGAACTAAACGATGAAAACTAAAGAAAGAGAAGGGCGAAGAATACAAAGTACCTGGTGATCGCAGTTGCGACACGCATAGAGAAGAATCTTCTCATCTCTGTCCTCCTTCGGGTAGAGAATGTTGTTACTGAAACATAACAATTTCCAAATTTTCAACGCTTTCCATAGACTTCAACTAATTAATACAGAAGAACAAGAGCGACAATGGGTTCATGTGTTGCGAGTGTGCGGATATGCTAACGCTTACCACTCCCGGCAAAATTTCATGGTACTCATCTTGCAGAAGATAGAATGAACCCTGAGCTCAATACAGTTGGATTTCTCCTAGGGTTTTAGCAGCTGAAAAGAAGAAGGAATCTGCGCTATAATCTAATACACAGAATTAGACAGAGAGAGAGAGATTTTGAAGGAGTGGAGAGCTCAGTTAGCGCGACGATCCCAAATGGGCTGCGGTTTTAGAAACGTCGATCAGGCGAGCGAGAGCAGTTTTCTTCTATTGGCGGGAGAAACTTTGCTCGCAGTTCTAATCATTGGGTTCCCAGTCCCAAAGCCCAAAGGAACTTTTTGTGGGCCTCAAACTTCGGCCCATTTGTTTGATTTTCCAAATAAATAGGGCTAACAAGAGGAGGAATGGTAAACTTCATCGTCACTTGGGCATTAAATTGAGATTCTTTTCTTTCCAAATTACCTCTCACTTTCATCAGATTTTTTTTTTCTTTTTGAGATATTTATTATGGATAAAATTTTGAAACTATACTTATTTCATATTTAGTTTAAAATTTGATTCCATTTGATATTTGTTATATATCCAAAATATTAAATGTATAATAAAACAAACATATAAGGAAAATAATGTAATTATATATATTTTTTACTAACTCTTTTATAAATTTTAAAATAACTAATGTAATTATATATATGTAAACAAACACAGAAGTTGAACATCATGAAAGAAGAGGGGCATAGCTAAAACCCATGAGGAGAAGCACTGGCTGTCAAGATCTTCAGTCTCTCTAATTTAAAATTTTGGACTGCAATATTCTGAATTTTGTTTTTTTAATGTTTATTCATTTTGATTTCTATACTTTTTAAAATGTAGCTTTTACATTAAATAATTTCCATTGTATTATAAAAAATTGTGTTATTTTGCAAATAAGGACCAAATACAAAGTTAAAAATACAAGAACAAAAGTTAGAAGATACAAGAATGCTATTTAACCTTTAAAAAGAATTAAAATAAATCTGAGAACAAATAATTTCAACCAGAAACAAAATTAGAACTGAACTCACTAAAAATTAATTTACACTTGTTATTCATCTCTACATCTGAAAAATTTTGGCTCCAATCGACTACACGTATATATTCATCTCTACCTTTCAGAACCAAGTCCCTAATCTCAAAGAGAGTAATATGGGGCAAAATTTTATGCCCTTTTCTATAACAGTTCAAAATCTGATAGAACTAAATTATATGAAGCTGTAATCCCCGAGGGAGGGAGCGGGGTTGGGAGAGCAGAGGGAGAGTAAATAGAGGCACAGAGAGGAGAGGTGACAATGCTATCCAGCAAAATTAATACGGCCAAATGTTTTACAGAGTAAAAAAGCTAAGAGGTAAATTGAGAGAGAGTGGACATCTTTCCCCGCTCAGTCGCACTATACAGTAAGACGTTTTCATCTTCGACTGAAACCGAGAGCCCGGAAACTAACTCCATTCCCATTCTGTTGATTGACTTCTCTTTTGGGGAGTGCATTGGTACTCTTTTAATATAATCTCAGGACCAAGTAGTTTCCACCACCAAGCACAACCATGAGCCACAGATCAAAATACTACGGCAGGTCACCAGATAGAAGATTGATGCTAATATTAACTTAAAGATCCGTTCACAGTCATCTCAGGCGAGGATTTTGGTGGTATTAGTGGATAATCGTCACCGCCCAACTGTCGGTTTTCTGAAGTAATATGCAAGACACTACTGCTGGAGTAACTTCTAGAAGCTGCAGACTCCTTTTCCCTGTGATTTTCCTCATCAGAATTGCAGTTACTACTATCAGAAGAGCTGCTAGAAATAGCAGGATCTGTCTTGTGATTTTCTTCAGCCGAGCTTTTGTTCTCATAAGACGTACACGGACTCGTGTGACTAGCATTCATTGTCTTCTTACCAGGTAGGACAGCCTGACTCAATGTCGAACACAAGGAAGCAAATACACCATCTTTTGGCTTGTGCTTTTTAACCAGTTGCTGCTTCTTCGCCATCTCAGGTTCCTCTTGAGGAGCCAACTTCCGCTTCTTCCTGAGGGCTTCCATCATTTCATTGTCTTCGTCTGAAGTGTCAGGTTGTTTCCGCTGGGGTGGTTTGTAGTCTTCATCGTCGTCATCATCATCATAATCTACCAAACCACCCGACCTTGGACTGAAAAGAAAAGAAGTGCAGTGAGTTGTATATAGCTTCAGTTAAGACTCTTGAGGCTCACCAGCATAACAACGTTGACAATAGCTTAAAGATGAGTTTGGAGTGTCTTTTGAAAAAGTGAAGAGATCTGTTAGCCAATTAAGAGAATTTTGAAAAATATTCATGGTGTTCGGTTATATGGTCAAATGTGATTTTAGAGTTCAAAAAATATCTAAGGTACGCATGGATGACTTTTGGAAGGTGACAAGTACATGAAGTCCATTAGCACTTTTTAAATTTCTTCCTGAAAAAAGCACTTAATTAGTATGTCTTACAAAGGCACTAGAAGTGCTTTTACAAAATGTCTTTTATTAGTGCTTCAAAAGGTGTATAGAATAAGCATTTTACTTTAAAGTCATCCTAAACTCACTATATGAGGGACACCATGACAATACCTTGCTGGTGGGTAGCTTATAGTAACGCCATTAGATAAAGCAGGCTGAGATGGTACTTTTTGTTTGGGAGCAACAGATGCAGATGCAGTATCATCTTCGTCACTGCATCGGGATTGGTTAGTCAAATGGAAGCAAATCCTGATAGAAATGCTCTAGTTTGAGACAGTGAGAACCAAGAAAATTGATTACCTGTCCTCATTGAAATAGTCTTCCTCTTCTTTCTCTAGAGCACGTTCATCATTTCTTTTTCGAGGATCTAACGTGTTTGGGGTGCCTTTTGTTTCACAATTTTCAAGGCACTGCAAGCACATATATCAGATGGGGGGAAATATAAATTTAAATAACATGAAGAGATGGAGCCAACCAGGCAGGACGACAGTTTACCTGCTCATATTTAACTTTTAGAGCTTGAATGGAAGACCAATTTTCAAATTGGGACAACTGATTCCAGAATGAATCAATTATATATCTAACCAATAATTTCAAATTTTCCTGCATGATATACAAGGCATGAATGTTCGGTCCTTTAAAAGACAAACTGAGTTCCAGAAAAAGAAAAACGATGAAAAGGCATGTACCTTCCTTATATATTCAAGAAGTTCTAGAACAGCAGAATTAAGCAGATTATACCGACTTCCATTAGCAACAAAAGCATCTACAATAGGTTTGAGAACGTTGTTCTTGACAAAATAATTTATTAGATGTTCATCCTGCAGATTAACAGAGTAAAAGATTTAGGTGGATTACACACGGTAAATACTAATGGACTGCCAATTGGGCGAGAGATGGATAAAAAAGATATCAAGGACAATAAGTAGAAAAGCAAGGGGATGCTCTAGGATGAAAAATAGATTTCATCCAGCAAGGAATGGAATAACGGAATACATATTATCAGCATTCTTCATACATATTAACAGAATAAATTGGCACTAATGATCATTCCTTGTCTATACTTTCCACGACCACTTCAACTATAGAGTGGGATGGTTAGATTCGTAATGTGCTAAATCCAGACATTTTTGGTTGACAAATTTAAAGGATAGCTTTTTGATGACTTTGATTCATAATTACACCTTCACACTTACATGGCGGGAAAGAATAGTACGAATAAACCGAACTGCAGCAACAACCAAGTATTTTTCCCTTCGTTGTGTTAGTAACACCACCTTATCTATAGTATTATTTAGGAGAAAATTAGACCTGCAAGAAAAGAATAAGAAAAATAATTCATGTAGTTTTAGAACTATATAAAAAATAGATGGTAGAGGGAACTCAATTTCATTAATTGCAGAAGGGTAGGGTATAAAGATTACTTAATTCTATACGGGTGTTGGAGAACACAAAAGCAAAGTAATTCACATATATTTGACAGAATCTCAGGCTTCACGCTATTAGTATCCCCCAGTATTACACCAGCGCCTTCAATTTTCTTTGTTGATTGAAAACCTTCTGTTGGACACGATGCTGTTATAATATCTATTAATTGGCCCAAATGCTTCTCATAGAAAATCTCAATAATTGTATCTCTCTGCAAATGAAAACAGTAGCATATTCCATGACAAAATAGACGGAGAACAATTGAAGCAATCGCAAAAAAAAAAAACAAAAAAAGATGAACAAGAAAAAAAAAACCACTTCTTACATGAAAGTTTTACTGACAAGTTTTTCCAAGATTTCAGCAGAAATATAAGAAAATAGAAATCAGCAATCAAAATGTTACACCTGCGTAAATAAACTCAAATGTGTTGCCACTGCGACTCGAAACAAACATAATATATCCGTTATGATTAAAAGAAAAAACTAAATAAGTTTAAAAATCAATATATCATAAATCAGCAACAACAAATTTGCAGTGGGATGCCCTGATACTTACTTGGAGTATAGAAAACTAAGCAAAACAGGATGGGATTTTTTAAAACGTAACTCAACTACACTTACGTTCAAATAAAATTAGATAGGATATTATTGGGAGAAAATGTTAAAAAAGACACCTGAACTCCAGACAATGCATATGTATCCAATAGATTGCGGAGAATTTCAAGAAACTGGCAGTGCATGTTGTCCCCAAAATCTGTTACCATGCCTTTAACCTGCAATTAAACAAGATGATATCGTAATTAAAAAGAAAAAAGAGTGTCCTGGTAACTCTTTCTGCACGTGACAAGCATCATTAATAAGAACTGGGTGTCAGAGGATTCAGAAAGACCAATTCCCAATGACTTGAAGAACAATCCTACCTTATCATGCATGATGCATTTCCAAGGAGGCCATTTTGTTTTTTAATTACCCCTTTGCTCGCATATGTTAAGACGTTTCTAAGTACTTCGTCTCTTTGATGCTAGCTGACTAAAATTAAGCACAAGAATTTAGCAACTTTTACGTGACATCTTTTTAGGCACAAGTCTAAGATAATTTGGACTGCAGCAATCAAAAAACCAATTTCGGAGGTTTGGAGGGATAAAAATCACCATATTCTTGTGAATAGGTCAAGCAGTTATCAAAAAAATCTGGGAGATCATCTCTTCAGGGTTCCTCATACGCTGCCTTTCAAATTTACTTCGTCATTCTATTCTTGTTTTTACCAACGCTAATTGGACCAACTTTCGTAAGCTTCCTACACATTGACTTCAGTGGGTGGATGGCTTTTCTACCCCTCTTTTTGTAGTTTTTACTAATGAAAGTCTCGGCTCTTCAATCAAAAAATGTTTTGGGAATATTCCCACTTATGGGCCCGAGAGACCACAATCTATATATTACAATATCCAAAAATGAGCACAACAATTTGTTAGAAGCAATAAATCATGAAATCATTCATGTAAAAACCAAAATCCTTAATCAAGGGAGAACAAGATTGCCATTTTTGCTTAATCACATAATCTATGGATAGTGTAAATTAACAAGAATGAATCAGAAAACTGTGATCCTTGACAAACAATTGACTAAAGAACTTGGAGCAGCAGACACAGAAACTTGATTCAGAATTACTAAAATAAACAAAAATACATTCCAATAACCCATCTGATGAACCCTTCACCTCTTTCTTATAAGAAACTTCTTTCCAATAAGAAAAATAGAACTATTGATAGACTTTCTTTTTTCTGAGTTCAACAGCCTAAGAAGCCCAGATACGGATACGACACTCAATTTCTAAAAAAGTAGTATACGACACACTAGGACACATTAATTTATTTGAACATATATATGTGTGTGCGCACGCATATTTTGAAATATTTTTAATATTTAATACTTTTAAAGTAGACATATCCAGTATCTAATACTAAATTAAACTAACATACTATTTCCAGTATCTATTTTGAAAGTAGTACACGACACACTAGGACACATTAATTTTTTTGAACATATATATGTGTGCGCGCACGCATATTTTGAAATATTTTTAATATTTAATTCTTTTAAAGTAGACATATCCAGTATCTAATACTAAATTAAACTAACATACTATTTCCAGTATATATTCAAAATAGATACGAATGAAAAAATAGTAAAATAAAAAAATACCTTGCTTTCTTTGTTTTCCTTTTGTGGATGTCAAAAAAGAAATGGCCGAATCACAAGGTGAAGGTGCAAAGGAGAAGAAACAGAAAAAGGGAAAGGGGGGAAAATGAAAAAAAATAAAATCTGAGAGGAAAGAGAAAGACTGAAAGAAAAAAGTAAAACTCGAGTAGGCAAGGCTGGGCCAAATGGGCTGTGGGTTCAAATTTTAAAATATCTTAATTACGTGTGGTTGTGGGCTGATTTTTTTTTTTCTTGCAATTACATGTCCTTCACAGCTGTGTCACCAGTGTGTCTCCCCGTGTCTGATTATTAAAAAAAACGGACACTGTAATCTTGTGTGTCAAACACTGACACTTTGACATTTTTAGCGTGTCCATGCTACCTAGTTGACAACTAATGTGTTTCCTTCTTTTTATTGCTAGGCAGGCACTAAATTTCTGGCCAAGAACTTTGTTCACACACTAAAATGAGGAAAAAAAACTTTCATCGCGCATACCAGCAGTCCAAAAAGTGGAAATCCTTCCTGTCGAACAACATGAGTACGCAAAAGATTTGGATCCTGATTCAAGAAAAGAATGAGAATATCTGTCCTGCATCCATAAACCAATATTTTTACTAGGTGAAGAAAAATAATAGTGGATTAAGAATCAAATGCAGACAAGAGGAAGGTTAAATTCGGTCATTATAGCACTTACCCAGTTAAAACGAGCTTTTCATCTCCACTTTGTAATACATCAGTAATGATGTCAAAAATACCTTCATTCATAAGGTCCCTATAGAAATTTGAGTTCAAGACAAATAAACACAAAAACCAATAAGAATGGATTTCAGAAATCAGTTATAACTAGAACAGCATCAAGTGCATGGGACATGCCTATGTCAGTTCAGATGAAACCAACAGGCAGCAGCTAATTTTGTAACATTAGAACTTTTTTGATTCGTTGAGATAAAATAAAATAAAATACAAGGGGCATACACAAAAAAAAAAAAAAAAAAAAAAAGACAAAAGGGAATAAGTCTATAAGGAGGGACCTCTATCCAAAAGAATACCACCTAACTAATAACTATAAAAAGCGTTCATGACACCCACATAGAGATATGAAATCTAACAATCTCAAAATCTCATCCCGAAACCACTCAACCCCAAAAAATCTAGTGTTCCTCCCAAGCCAAATACCTCACAAAATAAAAAGAAACAAAGAAAAAGGAGAAAGAAGAGAAAATTCGCCGAAAGATAATTCCTCTATCCCGAGAAGGAGGAAACGTTAACAAATCCTTCATCATTACTCTACACTCCGAGTTATAAGTCAAGGAAACCCCAAAAGACTCCATGAACCAACCCCAATTAACTGGACAAAGTGGCAACTCCACAGAATATGGTCAAGGTTATCAAAGGCACTTTTAGAAAGAACACAACATAGGAGACCCAACATAGGAGACCCAACAAAAAGGAAGAACATCTCTGAATACGGTCCAACACATTAACTTTCTTATGTTGCAAGGCAAAAAACTTGATCTTTATTGAAACTTCTACTTTAGCGAAAAGTGAGGGAACAATCAAAAGATTAAGGCCATTGAAGGGAATGGAAATCCAAAAAATGGGAATCAATCTTTTCATTTCCTTTGATATTTCCTTTAATATTCTTCACTAATGAGTAGGAATGGAGCCAAATGATAGAACCCACCTCAAATTTGGTAATCTCATTCCCTAAAAAGGGACAATCTCATTCCTCATCTACACCTTTATCAATCTCATTCTCATTCCTTATTCTATGGATCTCATATTTATTATAATTACTTTACTACTTTTACTTTTTCTCTCATTTATTAACGAGATCTATAACTTTTTTAATTAATTATTTTATACATTGATTATTTCTTTTTCATTTATACTACTAATCATTTTCTTCTAATAAAAATTTATACAACTTTTATTAGTTAATGTGATTTTGTTATAAAATATTCTAAATTGATTTTAATTTTTTAATTTTTTAATTTTTTAATTTTTTAATTTTATGAAGTTATTATTAATTAATATCAATAAATTTTTTAAAATATAATCCATTGCTATTTCAAGGACTTAGGGTCTAATTTGGTGAGCTGGAGGCGAACATCCCGAACGAAACAAGTCCAACCAAATATTTTAGGTTTAATAGGAAATAAAGGTTGCGTAGGACAAAGAGTACGATAAGGTATTTCACCCTTAAGAACTGACGAAGGCATACGATTAATCAAGAAGCAAGCCGTCGAAACAGCATCAGCCCAAAAGGTATTTTGGAACATGCATTTGGAACATTAAGGCCCTTGCTATTTAGAGAAGATGTCCATTTTTCCTATCTGCAACTCCATTTTGAGACGAAGTATCAACACATGAGGATTGATGAATAATACCATGCTCACTTAAATAGGAGCCAAGAGCACCAGAAAAATATTCCTTAGCATTATCACTCTGTAGAACTTTAAGAGAGCCACCAAATTGAGTTCGAATTTCAACATGAAAGTTACGGAAATGAGAAAGTAACTCAGACAATGTTTCATCAAATATAACCAAGTTACACAAGAGAAATCAACAAAAGTAACAAAATACCGAAATCCATTTTTGGACTCAATAGGACAAGGACCCCAAACATCAGAATGGACTAATTCAAAAATAGCATTAGCTCGTGTATTGACTCTAGGATATGAACTGAGACGATGAAACTTAGAAAATTAACATGACTCACAATCTAAAGAATGTAAACTATGAAATTGAGGACGGAGACTCTTTAACACGGAAAGAGATGGATGACCCAAACGACAATGTTCTTCGAAAGGAGTTGGCACTCGAGTGCGAACGGTGGCTGTAGGTATTTGTGTATCAAACGTGTAGAGGCCATTAGATTCATGCCCTTTACCAATAATCTTCTTCGTTGTAAGATCATGAAATAAGCAATAACCAGGAAAGAATAAGACACAGCAATTGAGATCACGAGTAAGTTTACTGACAGAGATCAAATTAAAAGAAAGTTGTGGCAAATTTAAAATAGAGGTCAATGAAAGAGTTTTGGAGAGATGAAGTGTGCCAGAGCCAAGAACAGGAGAAGTGGTGTCATCCGCTATTGTAACATTAGGTAAAGATGTAGATGGTGAAAAGATAGCAAATAAATTGGAGTTACTTGACATATGATTCATAGCACCAGAGTCAATGACCCATTTTGACGCGGAGGACATAAGACATTTATTGGTATTACCTGAATCAGCAATGACAGTAATTGGATTAGAGGATGATGCCATCAATGACTCTTGATACTGTTGGAATTATCTTTATCATTAATTTCTTCTCGATCATAACTTCAACAATATGGACACAAACAAAAACTACACTGAAACAGTCCAAACCAAATCTGAAGGAGGAAAGGAATCGAACCAAACCAATCGAACAGAGCCAAGTGAACCAAACCAATTGAACCGAAACAAACGAACCGGACCAGAACCGGTATAAATCAACCAAACCGAATCGGAATGTGACGAACCAGACCGAACCTAACCTAAACCAGACGAACCAAACCTCTTGAAACCAAACCGGTTGAACTGGACCTCTTGAACCGGATCAGGTGTTTTCTGAAACCAAAAACCCTAAGTGCTACCCCACAACAACCAGAGGGGCGAAAGCGATTGGCGATGACGGAAGCGCACGACGACTGGCGGCGACAAAGATGCGAAGGACGGCGAGACGAAACCCACAAATAGCAATTGGAAAACAGCAGCGTTGGCGAATCAGCAAACGACGGCGAGCGGCGGCGGCAGCAATGATCAGCGGTGGGCGACGACAACGACGGTGATCCGCAGTCGGCAGCAGCGACGGCAGCGGTGGTCGGCGGCGATGGTCGGCAGTGGTCGGCAGCGGCGGCGGTGGTAGTAGTGAGTTTTGCTGGATAGCAATACAAAACTCTAATGGGCACGAAACTCTAATGTGCACAAAACCCTAATGGGCATCAAAACCCTAATGGGCAGAAAAAATTTTAGAAGAAACCTAGAGCTCTGATACCATGTAGAAACTAAGGTTTGAGAGAACCTGATACGTCTCATTCTTATTACTAAAGTCTATATATAGACAAATATACAAGGTTGACCAAATCCTAGAAGGGGAAGGTAAAGGAAAAATGAATACATATTATTTAAAAGAATGTAAAACATACTAATATATACTTTAACAAGAAAAATAAGAAGTTGGGAGAGAGACGCTTTTGAACGTTTTCCACAACAAAAGTCCAAACTTTCCTATTGGGCATCCCTGGTGGGTTTGAGATCCAAGATTTCTCATCTTCTTGCCTAGGACTTCCTTTAGGCCATAATTCTAAGAGCTCTTACCTTTGTTAATCTTAAGACTCAAAATCACTTCGAAGAACAAAAGCAAACAGTTCATAATAATAAAGGAACTTTCTTTTTCTCAATAGAAGAAGAGAGTATCATCTGCGAATTATAAATGCAACTGCAACGGACGAGTTCTCTTTCTCCCCACAAGGAAGCCCTCTAAACCCTTCTTCTCAAGTATAAAGTTGTCGCTTCTTCCAGCGGCCTTGATTCAGATATCTTCTTCCCACAATTCACCCATGAAAATGGCTTCCTACTCTCCCTTTAGGCCTCAACAAAGACGCCAAACTCCAAACAAATTTTTGAATTATAAGGTGACAGGAACATCCAGAATTGTCACCCAACCTTAGTTGAACTCCACTCTCTATTCTCTGCCCATGCCACCAGCCTAACTAGAAATTCACTTTGTTGAATTTACCCCACAACTCCCTAAATTTTTCCTTCTAAAACAAATCTCTCTCTACCGTCACAATGAGGGTGGGGTCTTTCCCGACTCTCATGGAGAGAGAGAAGAGTTACATGGGAAAAACTTTGATAGGTCACTTAACTTTGTAACATTAAAATCAAAAACTATTTACCTGATATCTTCTTTTATAAAGCAACTCGACTTCAATTCTTGAATAATCCACAAAAACTATTTACCTGAACAATCGGAGCTGTTGTACCATTTGGAGGCTCTTGCTTAAGCTACAAAACTCATGCAGAAAATATACCTGAAGCATAAACTCATATTAGAAGAATAACATATTTTAACTTCGTGCAAGATTATCCATTGAGACATCAATGCATAATAGGAGACTACAATAACACCCAGAGAAAAATGCAAATGATATATAACCAATACTCACTAAGTCCTTTTTAGAGTCATCAAATGTGGCGGGCGATCTCAACCTAGCAAACAATTCCTGAATGAAGGTATTATCATCCTTCAATAAAGAAACAACCTGCAAGAGAAGACCGCCTTCAAAACAATGTTAAAAAATTCTAATAAGCTTAATCAACCTTCTAAATCTTACAATTGCATTGTTGGCATGAATTATAGAATTCAGATTTGCAACCATGGAGTCATCCAATATTCGTGTCAAAACAACATCCTGAAATAGATGGGAAATAATTAAATGACAAAAGAGGCCAGAAAAGATAAAGTTCAAGGGCCCATACCTTTAAATAGCCAACTTTATACGTCTGATGTATTTTTGACAAAACAAGGGGGTTCTTAATTGGAATAGCCTACAAGATAGATTGCAAATAGATGAAGATAAATCTGAAAACTAAGTTCACTTCAAATATTCAAGCATGATGATTCCTAGATGAAGATAAATCTGGGAAAGTGCACTTCAAATATTCAAGCATGATGATTCCATGCAACCCTCGGTCCCCCACCAAAATAAGACATGGAAGGTATCAAAGATTCACCTCCTTAAATACAACATGCTCTTTCAAGAAATTACGAAAGTGTTGCGTATGTGGAACCTCAGGATCGTCTGTAACACACATCAGAAAAAATCAATCAAATATTAGTAAATAACAAAGAAACTATAAAACACGGATTGAATGTCTCAAAAAATTTATCGATTAGAATGGGGCAAACAAGATGAACAAATGTGGAGATAACTTATACCTCATTCAAAAATTGCATGGACTCACTGGTAGACATAGCAACAAAGTCATAAAAGATCAACCTAGAGCAAGATAAGAAAAACTGCCTAATACAATACGAGACCGTCTGCAAATTACTATACATGGTAATTAGAGCAATAATGAACAAAAAAAAAAAAGATGAAGTAATCGCTAGACAACCAAAATTATAAAAACTACCTGATACCCCAATTTCTTAAAGGATTGTTAGACGAGTTCTAGAAAATTAAACGATCTTATGAAAACTGCCTGATACCCCAATTTCTTGAAGGGTTGTTAGACAAGTTTTAGGAAATTAGATGGTCTTTCACCCCTATAATTAACTCTAACTATTGTCTTACTATCCTCTAATATGGGATAGTTAAAGTGAGGTAAGTCCTTATCTTTTAAATGTGATAACATATTCTCCCTTCAAAGTCTTCTTACCTTTTTGGTGATTGGAAAGAAGATGTTTGGCTCACTAATGAACCCCTCTGCAACACTTTTCCCCATCTTTTTGCCTTACATAACCAAAAATCGGGGGCGGTTCATGATTTTTGGTCTTCTGCTGATAGCTCTTGGGACATCAAATTTCGAAGGAATCTCAAGGAGGCTAAGATTGTGGAGTTGGCATCTCTTTTGCACAATCTCTCCTCATCTCATCTCTCAACCAACAAGGATGCTGTCATTCGAAGATTGGAATCTCACAGCCAATTCAGTACCTCCTCCCTCCTAAAAGACATCCATCGATCAGCTATCACACCGGCCTCCTCCTCTTTGTACAGCACTATTTGGAAGGATCACTACCCCAAGAAGATTAAGTTCTTTCTTTGGGAATCTAGCCTCCATGCTATCAACACACAAGACAAGCTACAAAGAAGGATGCCCCCTTTATAAATATCTTCCCTCACTAGTGCACCTTATGCAAGCAACATGGAGAATCCATTGGACACATATTTGTCTCTTGTAACTTAGCCATTAGTTTATGGAAAAAGCTTCTCTCTCTTTTTGGATGGTCGGTTGCTCTACCTCAGGATATCCCTCAATTATTGGCTTATACTCTCACTAGTCGCCTCTTCAAAAAGGAAATGCTTTGCCTTTGGCTTCATTTGTTCAGGCGTTACTATTGACTGTTTGGCTGAAACAAAATCATCGAATTTTTCAAGAAAGGGAGCACTCTTCTCATCATCTATTTGATTCTATAGTTGTATTGGTTGTTTCTTGGTGTAAATGCTCCCCTCACTATAGTTATGCCTCTCTCTTATCTAATTAGAGAGCTTTTTTGTAGCCCACTATGGGTCTCTCCCTTTTGTATACATATTCCAACCAATGAAATAGTTTCTTTTCAAAAAAAAAAGAGAGAGAGAGAGAGAGAGAGAGAGGAAGGATTTAATTTTATAAGAGAGTTAAAATTCTTCAGATGAACTTTAATGTCAGAAGGGTGGTAATCCCAGTGAAGCTTTTAAGGAAGAAATATTTGGGCGGGCTTAAAGCCTATAGGAAAGTATAAGCTTCTTCTTTAAAGCAATCAAAAGATATTGGTATAAGAGTGTATGGTTATGATATAAGAGGGGCCTGAAAACCTCCAATTTCTGGATGAAGAGAAAATAAAAATCTTCTGGGTTTGGAAAAGACCTGTGAGGTAGTTTCAGGGTTAAAGATACGTCTGAAGTAGCTGGTATCAGCTGGTATCAACATCAGTAAAAGAAAAACCCAAACAATAGAGGAGTTGTGAGGTTGCAACTTGCAAGGTAGGTTGTCTTCATGAACTACTCCGAAATTATGTTGTTTGAGAATTCTCCCCAGTCAATCTCTGTTAGGGACTGATTCAAAAAAAATTTTTGAAGATTCACCAAATGGAGGACATATATTTGTTCAAAAGGAAGTCACCTAACCTTCAGGCTATTTTAGCCAACCACTCCTGTCTTAAATGTAGTCACTTTCAAGATAAACATGCTGATTAGATATTCTCAATGGGAGGGAGCTAAACTTGGTGGAGACTGCATTAAATGCATAAGTGTGTCCTCCCTATACTCAAGGTGGTCTGGCATAAGTAGAACCAAAGAGAAATAAGAATCGATTCGCTACGTGGTTGTGGCGTAATGAAAGTGTATCTCTAACACTTTAGAGAAATCTAATTGAGAGTATTAATGAGATGGTAGAACATTGTTTCACTTCTGAAAAAGAGTATGGTCAAAAGAAAGGAGTACATGAATAAACATAACAAAGTTGGACTCTTTAATTTTTGAATTGAGATCAAAAGTTAGGGAGTGGAATAACACTCTTTTTTGGCTTGATAAAGGAACAAAAAATAGGTTGTTGGCTGATTTGTTCCCTAGATTATATAATTTAGCAACCTAGAAATTGTTGAAGGTTAAAGAACAAGGGATGAAAATGATAGGATTGGTCCGTAGGGTAATAAAGGGATATTATTAGGGTATTGAGGGTACCTTAGTAATTAGATAGGAAAGTAGTTAGGGAGAGTGTTATAAATAGAGTGTGGGTGTAAGGATGAAGGTATCCAATGAGTGAGTATGGTTTTGGCTTGAGTGATATCTCAAGAGGGGAGGGCCCAAGTACCTCTAATACTTGGTAGCTATTGTAGTTCGTTTATCTTTTATCTTTCAATATATTTAGGGTTCTATCAGAAAATAATAGATACATTGAGTAATATGCAATTCCTAGAATAAGACAGGAGTTTGGGTTTGAAGGGAGAATTTTATTAATTAATGCCTATTCTTTGCTACAGCAGTAGGCTAGGTATTTATACAAGTTGGTGTAAAATCAAAGAGAAGAAAGTATTTTATTGTTGTCCTCTAGGTAACACAAACACGTTAAAAAAGTTGAAGTGTCAGTGTCGGACACCGACACACTTAGACACACATCCGACACTCTAAATAAGAGTGTCCACCTTTTTTTTCTAAATCGAACATGTGGGCATACATTGGGAAACAACAGGGACACTAGCGGGATACGCAATGAAGAAAGACCAAAAAAAATTATCCCACCAGCCCTCATGAAATTAGGTCCTCCCCAACCATAATGGTCTTGTTTTTTCTTTCAGTCTTTCTTCTCCCCATTCATTAACCTCACGAATATATGCGGGGCATTAGACAAACCAAAAGGCATGACTAACCATTCAAGGAGTCCTTCATTGGGTCCCTTCAAAGGTGGCCTACTTGTCCACATCGAAAGCATTTTCCCAAACTGGGTCCCTTCTATTGATGTGTACTACTTTTCTTTGCTGGCTGGACACCTCGGATATTTGTGGCTTGATTTTGTCGTATGGGAATTTTGTCCTTCAGTTGCTGGTTAGGTAGAACCTTGAAAATTTTGGTGATATCGGTATAATTCTTTCTATATTGTCTTTCCCAAGATATTTGTTTTGATATTTGGGCTAATTGCTTTCGTTTAAGCTTCTTTTAAATTATGGTTGCCAAGGTTATTGCTTTGGATAGATAACTTATAGGTTAAAGATCGACTTGATCTTGAATATCCTCCTTTAGGCCATCAACAAAGCTTCCGACTTGATGATTCTCGTTCTCAGCCATGTTGTTTCAAGACTTAACCACTGAAATTCTTATGCTGAAATTCTCGAGTATAATCAGCAATGGATCTACTCCTTGTTGACTCTGTTGGTATTGGTATTAAAGTAGCAATTCAAATTTATCAGGCAAGAAATGGTCTTTCATCAATCTTTGCATGTGTGGCTAGCTACATATAGGTCGTTTCCCATATCAACGAGATTTATTTCAAGTTGTTCCCACCAATCCAAAGATTCAACCCTTAATTTCAAAGCAACAAGCTTGACCAGCTTATTCTACAGAGACAAAAAAAAAATCTTCGTCACTCGAAGAATTGGATTCTTGATCAAAGATTTGGTTTTTGTTGCGTCCAATTGGCTGTTCATAAGGAGGATGGTTTCTAACAACTTCTGATGGATTATTTACTTATTCTCGAAATCTTCTTGCAGCCTAATATTTTGGGCATTATTGGCTTCCTTTTCTACTGCTTCTTGTGGATGATATTTTGTATTTAATACAACAACATGTGGGAGTAGGGATTCGAACTAACGACTTTTCGATCAGAGATAAGTGTCTTAACCAATCAACCTAAACTCAGATTGGCACTCCTTGTGGATGATGTTTTGTTTGATTCAGGACTAATTGGTCAATCTGCCTAGCTATGGTGTTTAGTAGGCACTGGATTTCAACCACGAATTCCTCAACCAACAGCAAGCAATTGGAAGCAGTCCTTGGAATCCGTAAATTCCTCAACAACCAGCATGTGATTGGTTGTAGTCCTTGGAGAAATAATTGTGAGTGGAGATGATGTCCCCAATCCAAAAATATCCGCCTCTTTTCCGAACATATTTGCTGGTTTTTTTCTGCCATCAGGCCCTTAGAATCGAGGCTGCTCTGATACCAAAATGGTGTAAACCAGGACAGGAAAATTTTATTAATTAATCCATCCTTTGTTACAGCAGTAGGCTAGCTATTTTATTCAAGTTAAACACAGTCCGTTAAAGCCTAACAACTAAATTGTTAGTCGTAGTTCTAATAACTAAAAAATAGCCATGGGTTTCAATATCAAGGCTAACAATACATCAAGCATCTTAATTAAGAGACATATTTTAGTGTCGGTTCTGAATCAAAAGAAAGAGGGAAAAGAAAAAGAAAAGGCCAGGAACATTAACAGGGATCAAGCCAGAAGAACCTCTAGCCAACTTTAGCCAGTAAAGGCCAAGTACAGTCTGCAAGAAAGCTTAAATAATAAGGGAACAAAGGCTGGCAGTGATGTGGCAGCATTTTTCCATGGTCAGTTTTTTAGAACTACTATAATACTATGGAAGTTAAGTAATAACGTTCCCCACAATCAATACATGCATATACTGCTGTCTTCTTCTTCTTCTTCTTCTTCTTTGTTCTGTTTTTTCTTTTTTTTCTTTTTTTGGCATGTAAAGCAATCTAAAGTAAAACAAAGCCTGGTCCTACAAGGAAGGTCTACCTAATACAAGTAAAGATAAAATAGAGCAATCAGTCAATACAAGAAGTAGAAAAAGATGCAAACAAATGGAACGAATAAGTGAAGGAACATCCACCACGGTCCACAAGCATGACCACCTCAAAACACAACAAAACATTCCAAATTCACATAAAAAACAAAAAACTCACACTTCAAACTTCAAACTTTTGAAAATTAGTTTTAGTAAAACCTCAGCGCATCTTTTGAAACCAAATTCAAAGAACATTTGAAAAGTTATCATTATGAAGATATGAAGATACAAAGGCATATATCATCAATCATTTACCAAAAAAGGGGAGTCGTCTGTAGGTTAGGAAGCATACAAAACCTTTGAATACAGAATGGTAATTGGTATTTAATTAAATGACTATTCCAAAAGCATGACAGTGACAGCATCATCCAAATGCATTATTTACCAACCCCAAATAACTCGAAATATTCAAAATTCAGTCAGGTTTTTCAGCAACAGAAGAACTTACACTCAAGAGAACCAATAATATCCATGATCATCTCATCACTGAATATTTTCTCAAATATTTGTGGACTGTTGAGCAAAACTGAAGAGTTTAAATAAAACAAAAAAAAAACTTTTTATCAGTACCAGCACCAAATGAGCCATGATAACAAAGAGAAGGTAAAACTCATACTAACCAATTCCTCTAACTATTTTAAATATCATGTGAAGACCATCGGTATCGTCCAAGTCTTCACATATTCTGAAAAGGTTCATCAGCTTTCTGAAAAAGTCTTGCTGCATTATGACAATGTAGTTTCATTCAGAAAAATTTCACAATACTAATTAGAAACTAATCTAGTAACTAATCTAAAAAAAGCTTCATTAGTTTCTTTATCTAAAAAAAGAAACTAATCTAGTAAGAAACCCAGAAAACAAAAATTCATAGACCCAACAGTGAAAAGAATGAACACATTTAAAGCCAAGGAGGATAGGAAATTATATTTTCACAAATCACATGTTAATTCCTTCAGCGCAAAATCTGTGACATCACAGGAAAACTTTTAAAGACGGTATTGTCAAAGGTTTATATCACCACAACTGTTATATCATGCCTATAAATCCATAGAAGACCAAAACCAAAGTCTATTATCATTCACAAACCTATCAATAAAAAAATTTAGGCATCCAAGACATGCAACTCAATGACATAAAAAGGTTATGGGAACTCACAAAGACTTGAGGTATGTTTGGGAGTGATTTTGGCCATCATTGTCAAAATCACTTTCCCTTTCCATTGATCATGTTTAGCAAATTAAAAATTTGATTTCATGGAAGTTCCAAATCACTTTAAATTGATTTTTAAGGAATCACTTAGATGGTGATTTTGGAAAATCAATTATACTTAAATCTCTTTTTTTCAAAATCACTCATTCTACCATCACTCCCAAACACATCCTTGGTCCCATCAACAGATGCAGACATGCAGATATGTAATTTTGATTTATGATAAAAACCTCCCAAAAATTTTATTTAAAAGAAAAGGCTTTTCAATTGGAAACACTTGGAGATTATAATTACAAAATGTTTTGGAACAAGAACTCCAAAGAGAAGCAAAACAAACTACATACTTCCACATAATCCCTCAATCCTTTTAACTTCACAAGAAATAATAGAGAAACTTGTCAAAAAGATCTTTTAGAATCTATCTACCGAACACCACACCTAAACCAGGCAGCTTGCTTACCACCAACATGCTCTCTTCAAAACTGACATGAACTAACAGCCAAAGTACCAAATCCATAGAGTTCAAGCTCTTACATCATTCAATAAGAGTTCTGTCAACCTCATTTGATCTGCAATTCCACTCTCAACCACAGTCTACACAAAATAAATATTGATATATTAAACTAAAGGATTGTACACATTAGTTACTGAACAATAAAATCTCAACACAACTATATGGTTGTTTTTTGATATTGCAATATTTATTATCTCTATGTGTATATATGTGAACACATGTATATACAGACACATATCCAATGGGAACAAAAAATTAGATAAATTTTTCCAATACTGGAAGATTGTGAAAGAACCTAGTAATGCTTGCCAAATGGAAAGACCGAATAAATCACACTGGCCAAAAAATCATTGATTCATAATATGCTGGTATAGTAAGTATTTATTCAATTTTGAACATTGAAGAAATATTTCGATTCAGATAGAGAGAGCATTACAACCTCAGAAATTTATATGTAGAAAGCTATTCTAAAACACTGTATAGTTAAAAATATAGAGAAAAAAAAGAAGTGTAAAACCAAGGCTATCAAGTGGACATAAATCACTAAGGGCCAATTTATACCTATTTTCTGTTTTTAAATATTTTCTTGTTTAGGACCGTAATTTCCTTTACTTTCCAATCTATAGTTTAGAAACATTTTTGATATCTTAGCCAGATTTCAAAAACTAAAAAAATATTTTAAAATCTGTATCCATTTATAAAACTTAGCTAGAATTTCAAAAACTTATTTAAAAATATGAAAGAGAATAATTATTATTATTAATATTACTATGATCATTATTAAACTTTGAATTATTGAGAAACTAAAAATTAAAAAACAAAAGAAACAACCCTAAAGGACATCATCGCAGGAACGTGTATCTTTTAGAATCAGGAAAAAGATAACAATATAACCATCAGATAGTCCCTTAGCAATTACAATCCTAATGTTTAACATCAACATTATCTAAACCTCAATTACAATGCATGCTACTCATCCATAAAAGAAGAGAGATGGGAGAAAAAGACCAAGGAGAAGAAAAATAAAGACAATAGAAACATCTGTCAACACCTTATGTATTAGCGGAAGTGTAGTTAGGTCAACGGCGGGAAGCTCCCTTAGCTCGCTATTCACACTATGAAATGTCTCATCTGCACATACCAAAAGTCAGACTAGCATACATAATGCTCATCAAGAAAAAGGATAAACAGAAAGATTAATATTTTGTACATTATTTCTCAACAAATAATAAAACATTAAGCGCATTATTACAAAAATTAAAACCAAAAAAAAAAGACGGAGAAGATGATGATGATGTAACAACAAACATTCAAGTTTAGTGCCAATGGTAATTGTAGATGTAGTACGTACAACTTCTTGCGCAATTCATGCCTTTCTATTTTTATGACCTTTGAATGCAAAGAAAGATACTATTTGTAATTTTTTTTGTTCAATCTATAGGGCGTTAGCTTCAACTGCCTATGCCAAATGAAAAACTACAAAATACAATATCCTCAATAAGGAGTCAGTCATAATTTCAACCCATGAATTCAAAACATCTCAGTTTACAAGACCTTATAACCATTAGGTTGACCATGGTGATTCGAACTATTTGAATCTTAGTGGAGCTTTAAATATCTCATGGTCTTGAAGATATTAAATTCTAATACAAAGGAAAAGACATATATGTGAATAACATTTAGACTCATACAAAGGGAAAGATCAGATAGCCATTACTAGTAATTAGATCAACCTATAATTCATTCACTTGAAAGCACCTGAACAGCAATAGCTAAAATGGTGGTGATTAATACAAGGTACACGAGATTTGAAGGCTACGTATTAAGATTATATACACTTACTGCTAAGAGTACTAAAATGAAGATTCCTTTGTACGCTGCAGATATTATCCCTGAATAAAGAGCATATTAGAAATATACTTAATGCAAAGAGAAAATTTACAGAAAGTAAAAGGGGAAAATTAGTTGTCACCAAATGAAAGAGCATCCTGTAGCCTCTTGAAAACTAAGTGCTAGCTCTGTTGAATATTCTGGATCTTTCCATGAAATAATAGTATCTGCAGATCAAATATTTATTCAAATTGTGTTATTCCACATTTAACTCTAACCCCTTGGACTCATTGTGCTGGTTTGCTTCTTTTCTTTTCTTTTCTTTTTTTTAATAAGAACATAGTATTCCTAACAAGGGAAAGGGGAACAATATGCCACAACCTCCAAACCACAACCAGAGTGATTTGGATGATGGTTTATATTGTGCCTAACAAGCTCAACTTGGGGAATAATTTAGAAGTACCTTCTTGCTTTTGATAGATATCATCTGAGCTGATACGATGCAGAAGTAATGTCTCATTGTCTTCCTCGTCAATAACAAACAACCCCAACTCCTCTGATCTCTATGATAATAACATATAAATTTAAACAAAAGATCTGGCTAAGTGGAAGAATCTGTAATGATTACAAATTTTATATAAAAAAATCCACAGTGCAGCAGGGTCCCTTCAATATTTCAGAAACATCAATCAGACCCAAAAAAATCAACAAACCTCCATATAGTCAACAGTGACATGGCCTGTTCCTTGGTCATCCCACTTTCCATCATCATTCAATCGGTATACCTTAACACGCTGAAAAAGTGTTTTCAAATTTTTAAATTAATAATTATTGGCATGGCATCAACTCAACAAATAACTTCTCAAACCACACTAAATGAGATAATTGGAGAGGCAAGATTACATTTTATCATATCTTGAACTAAAAAAAACACTCATTTTCAATCCAAGTATAGAAATGCTTGATCTCAATACAACACCTATTAATTTCCATAATTCAACCGCTCAATCCATAAAGAAAACAAGTCTTGAACTTTACCTAAATTGATTCAAACCTTAAGCTAAAATCAATCTCGATGAACAGCTGCTAATGAGGAAAGAAATTTCCTAGGAGATGAGAGAGAAAAGAGCATTTTACCTTTCCAATCATCATGAAAAAGAAATTACTAAAAACAACAAAGGTAATTTTCCAATGTTAAGGCCCTCCTATGCTAAAAGTTGTTCAACACAAATGTAGATGTTTAGTTATTATAGGCTCGTTTGGTAACGTTCCCGTTTCTTGTTTCTCGTTTCCGATTTTATTAAGAAATCTAAGCCTTTGACAACTATTTATGTTTCTTGTTTCACATAAACATTCTCAAAATTGTATATAAATTTTGGAAACAACAAAAACAAGTTTCTTGTTTCCATTTCCAGTTAGTTCCAAAACATAAATAAAAATATAGTGTTGTCATTCTTAAATCCATGGATGTTGGGACCATGCAATTCTATTTTTCTTACATTTTTCTTTATTAAAAATGAGAAAATAGAAACATAAACGGGAATGTTACCAAACAAGCCCTACATTTCTCAACCACCACCAAATAAACTTCTTATAACATTCGAGCTTTAAGGTGTCTTTACTAATTAGTCTAAATGTGATCAAGCTAGAAGGTCTTTTTGTAATCCAACCTTGGAGTTCTCTTGTATATTTCATACCATCAATGAAATATCAGTTTCTTAGCCCCACACACACGCAAAAAGAAAAAGGCTCCTTGACCAAAGTTCAAAAGACCAATCCTTGGAGAAATCTATTGGGATTGAGTCTTATGTGAAGACTGAAGAGTCTGCACTCTGAAGGAAAGAGTAATGATTTTTCCAACCCATAAGAATCCAAACAAGCACATATCTTTATGAAGATCTTAGAGTGGTTGGAATGATCCCCAAATTTGCCAAAGCATCTTCAAACCAAACAATAAAGAAGTTTGATAAAGCCCATATACTATAGACATGGTCTTTTGAAATTAAAACCTTAGACCCACTTTCATCCCCTCGTAATACTTAGGAAAAAAAATAATCATGTACACTCTGGACTTACTTCAAGGTGATTCAAGTCTTGATTGAGTAGCTAAGAAGCACGGACACGGATACGGGACACGGACACGGACACGATAGGACACGACGATACGTCAATTCCTAAAAAATTAGGACACGGACACGTTGGGATACGTTTTTTTTTAATTTTTTTTAGGATATATGTAAATTTAACACAAAAAATATTTAAAAAGTCCTTGTAAAAGTTTTTTAATATTTTTTTACAGAGACCAAGTCCTTGTAAAAAAAAAGAAAGGGACAGAAACAAAATGCAGGTACTAAGAAAAATAAAGTTTAAATTTAGTGAAATAAAATGGTCAAAATTCAAAAAGCAGTTTAAAAAATGAGAATTGTTTTTAGTATATGAAAATGAAAGAAAAACAGAGGGTTGAAAAATAAAAAAGTTAGGTTATTAGGTTTACCTAAGAAGCAAAAAAGAAAAACAGAGGGCAGGGTTGCGTCGTCGGCGTCGGCTTCGTGGAGTGGGTGGTGTGTTTCATTTTCGTGGGTGGATATTAGTTTATTTATCATTTATTTGTTTTTTTTTTAATTACTAATGGGCATTGGACCTTCTTATTTGGGCTCAGAAAACCCACAAAACTGTCATCCCGTGTCCATCCCGTGTCCATACCGTGTCCAGCCGTGTCCGATTTAAAAAAAAAAAAAAAAATCAGACACGCCAAAATGCGTGTCTGATACGTGTCTGGCACGTGTCCGGGCGTATCCGTGTCGGACACGTGTCCGACACAGATACTTCGCCCAAAAATGTGTGTCCGTGTTTCCTAGGCAATCACCTTTCGTAGTCATGAGTCCTGCTTTAGCACCGTTTCACATTTGAAACTATAGAGGTGGATTTTTTGCCTTCCAATTTTCTAGTGACAAGGTCATGAGAGATAGCAAAATGATGAACATTCTGTTTTTTTTTTATGAGCAACTAAACTTTTCATTGAGAAAAATGAATAAAATAACACATGTCCAAGGGCATACAAAAAAACCAGCCCAACAATAGGAGGCCCACCTAAAGAAAGGGGCTACAATCCAAAATAATAACTCCTGATAATTACAAAACAACTTCGAAACCGACCCCCACAGTGAAGTATTAAATCTAATAAGCTCACAAACATACCCTCTAGTTCTCTCCACCCCCTTGAAGATTATATTATTTCTCTCAAACAAAATCCCTCACAAAATAGCACAGAAGCATAGCCACACATGGGAAGAGAGAGAGACACAGATGAAATAAAGAAGTACTAGTGAACCCCTTGGATGGGCTAGGGGACCAAACTCGAGAATCCTTCCTTCCTCGAATAAAAGGAACATCTCTAAGCAGAAGGAGCAACGCATAAACTTCAAAAGACTCCCTGTCCGTCAAGGGTCAACTGAAACCCAATGAAATAGACAACTCAATCCCCCTTGACTCTATCACAATGGCCACATAATGCAATCTCATGTCAGATAAGTGATACAGACGAGGGAATAAAGAGCACAAAGAATTATCACCCACCCAATGATTCTCCCATAAGTAGGCATCAGGACCATCCTGACAAAACAATTCAAGGATGACCCTTCTGTTACAACACCCCCAATAAGTAGGTATAATCACCATCCCGACAAATCAATTCAAGGATGACCCTTCTGTTACAACACCCTCATAAGGTAGCTATAAGTCTTTCTTTGCCTAATGTCCTCCAATTGGGAATGAAACGTTATTAGGCATTATTCTTTCTTTCCACGGTCCCTTTTTAGTAAAGCGAGTAGGGAGTTCGTTACTAATAATAGTAATGGGTATCTTATGTTTTTTCATATTTTGTGACTACTCTGAACTCTTGTCCGTCTAAAAGAGTGAGATAAAATTCTTTCAAGCCATTAGAGCTAAACAACCAAATCCTAAAGAATAAGAACAAAACTCGAGCCAATAAAGACAATTAAAGAGAGAGGAGAGCTGAGTTGAGCTAAAAAAGGGGAATGCGAGAGGGAGAGTAAGAGTATAGTGCCACTTCTCAATCTCGACATGCTGCCAAAATTATCGTTGACAATGTTGACATCACCATAAACCCAGATTGCCTTCTACTCTTGTTGCACTATTGCCGACCAATTCAAACTGATATAATAATTGTATGATATAGATATATATCTAGTGGTTCCCAAGCATTCCTCAATGTGGAACCCCCACCCATCTTCACAACCCAGAATAGCATTCATAGTTCAACCAACTACAATTCATTATGCTACGTAAAACCCTGATTAACCAAAATACAAACTTTGAGAAGCGCCAGCACATAGTTCCACACAAAAGCCATCCTAACCGCACGCAAACAGCTAGTTCACTGAAAAAAGGTCTAAATTAAGCCGTATTGAAAATTGCTAGCTCGTAAAAAGGGAGCAGAAGAACGAAACTAAAATCTACAATAAGACACTGAAAGACCAGACTCAAGCTCCAAAACGGGAAAACGGAAGCTAGATAGGGTAACTTGAGTTGGAGAGACCGAAAGTAGAGGTTTATCAGTTTAGTGTAGAAAAGCTCACCTGCATGGAATTGGAGTTGGTCTGTGATCTCTCCAGCGCGCCCATTGTACGTCGTGTAAGAAAACTTGGCTCCGACTATCGAAATGAAAGACGAATTAGAAGGAACTGAATCCAGAGGGGAAATTTGAAATTAGGGTTTGGAGAAAGAGGTGGGACGAGAGGAAATTGGAAGAGAAACAAGAGTTCAACGGGGAGAGGGGTCGATACAAAAACCCTAAAACAGCCGTAGACGAAGAAGCAGTGTGAAGCTTCGCAGCTCTCTCTCTCTCTCTCGCGGCTATTCTCTCTCCCCCCTCTCTCTCTCGCTCCTCTTTTATTCTTCTTAGAATTTTAAAATTATAATTTTGTGGCAGTGCGGCCGTCCCATCCCCCGAACGAACTACTACGCAACCCAGAGTTTTTAATAATAATATACATTTAAATTTCATTTTCCACTCTCCCATTTAGTTCCTAAAACTTTACAATTATTTATTTCCTTATTAAAATTTTCAGTATATGTTTTTATTATGCATATTCTAATATTGTGCAGTTCTATAGCGGTGGCGGTAGAAATTTGATATATGCATTAACCATCCTCGAACGTTGTACTAAAAATCCAGTCGAGTTTTGTTAGGTGGCTATGTATATTGAAAACTAATCATTTTGATATTTACTATGTTCTTTATCATCTAACATATGTTTACTCAATGCTTGTCTTTGACCTTAGTTTGAATATGTGTGTTATGGGTACTCTTTACACAGTCATGTTATCAATTTATTAAAGGTAAAAAATTGTACAAAATGGATTTTTTTGTTTAAATAATTGTGAAGCGGTGGATCGAACCATTAACCTTTGGGATAGTATTAAGGTATATTTTGTCTATTCAAGTTATGCTCGAATTGACACAAAATTAATTTTTTTTAGATACAAATACGAGGGTGGAAAATTGAACCTTAAAACTTCAAGAAAAGCAATAGGTACCTTTATCATATTTTGGTTGAATTGGTTGAAGCTCCAATCTAAGAGAGGTCATTAATTATTTACCAAGTTGAGCTATGTAATTTGGGCATGGCTAGTTTCATATTTAATATGATTAGATATCTTACCAAGCAAAATGGTTAAACTAAAAAAAATTACAACAATGGTTATAAGAAAAAATATATTTTTGGTGAGGTCTAGAGTAGATATTAATATTTAGTCTCTAAAGTTTAAAAAACGAATACTTTTAATCTATAAAGTTTAGAATATGTGTTGATTTGATATTTAAAGTTTTAAAATAGATATTTTGGTCAATTAAAATTATTTCTAAATGATTCCTAAACATCAATTAGAAGATGATTAGACTTTTCTAACTGAGTTGTAAAAAGATATCACGTTGTGATGCATTTTTTATTCTTTTTTTCTCTCCGTCTTCTTGCTGCCGTAACCGGTGAAGTTGTGTGGTCTCCCCGCTGTTCCTTTTTTCCGGAAAATAAAAAACAAAAAAAGTATTTTCTCTAAATAATAATAATAAATTGTATGGTTGGTCGGTTTTGCCATTGGTGAGACTATGAAATGTCGAACGTGCCACTAAGAATGAATCCTCGAAAATTGACGCGCTTTCTTTTTGCCATCAAATCAAAGTCGGAAGTCAGTGGGGATGGGTGGGGCCCATGTCCCACAGCGTTACGGACTCCTGTTTCCGTGGTTTGCTCGCACGTGAGAAATGAGATTAACACGTGCGGGAATTTTGGAGGAGAGGATGGTGAAAAATTCCCTCCAATCATTGGTGGCCAATGAGATGATTGCAAAGAATTAATGCGGTTTGATTTTTTTTTTTTATTTGGACGAAAAAATAAAAATTTTGAATCTTCGTGTGCTAATATAACTTTTTTTTTTTCTTTGTAGTTCTCTCTTCCACTTTTATCTCTAATGTCTCTCTTTTCAAAACTCGTGAATAAAAAAGGTTTTGCACAGTAAATGATTCAATTTTTTCTTTTTATATGATTATTTGATAATATTTTTTTGAATTTTATTGTTTAATTATGGATTGATTTAACAAATATTTGTTTGTTTAATAAAATGTTAAACTACATGTTTACCCTCATTAACTTTAGTTAGGTATATTTAATATTTGAAAGTAAAAAAAAAAAAAAATATATATATATATAATATTTTGAATTGGGATTATATTTAGTTTCTATTCAATAAGTCTCTTGGTATTTCATTGATGTTATGATATTGCTTAAGGCAAACACTAGCATGATTTTTGTTTTGTACCGTCTGACTTATATACTATAATTTATTCGATTATTTGTATCACAATTAATGATGACTTCAGACAAATGACTATTAAATCTCTCATTAAATAATTATTCATTTATTTACTTTCTACAATATCGATGTTGATTTTATTCAAGTCAATTGTTATGAAACAGACGCCTTGAAATCACAAATGGTATCATGAGATAATAAAAACACAAAATATTAGCCAAGTGCTATATATAGAAGAGAACCAATTATTGTACCAGGGTACAATTATTGATTTCTTATTATTGTCTTGACACTTGTCTCAACATAATTTGATACAACCTAAAGAGATAAGGTTTGGCCGACAAGACAAGTCATTGACTGGCATCTTATCTCTTTGGAATCTACTTTAAAAAAGTAAAGATAAGCATGGCCGACAAGAGGCATCTTATCTTTGAAAAAGTAGGAAAAGAAATAAAGTAAAGCGAAAATCATTACAAACTGACAAAATAAACAAAAGGCTTAAAGTAAAGGCTGATATGACTGTTGATGGACTGGATACTTGCTTTAGAAATCTGACGAAGTCACCCGACTTCTTCTGATTTAGCGAGGATTGCGGATTCTGTATATCAATCGTAAAGGCTTCTCTGGTTTCTAATTAGGCCGTTCCATCCAAGGTCTTACTCTCGGCTTCCCGCCTTTCACTGCCCAAGGAACACCATAGATTTTCGACTAGAGTTGCCTTGTGAGATATGGAATCCTCTCAACTGAGTCAATCCTATACGCTACCTGCGTTGCCTTGTGGTTGGTTATTCCACATCAGAAGCATGTCATCTACTGTATCATGATTTCTTCTGCAAGTCATTCACAAAAACAGACTGGGATAGTGATGATAAGATCGGAATACAATGATCTTATCCAAAATTCTAAATGAAATTTAAACAAATTAATTTACATAATAAAATTAAATTAAACAATTGAAATATCTAGTTTCAGCTAGGCTGAGAATCTAGATATGGGTCGTTGATGTCGTATCCTTCGAAGGGATCGAAGTCTTCTTCGTTGTCTACGGCATCATCGTTGACAGAGGCGGAGGAATCTACATCCGTCTGAACATCGTCGGGGTCAGAGATCTGAACTGCGACGGTATTGAGGACCGAGTTGAAGTCGGCTTGAGATCCGGCTCCAGCAAGTGAACTCATGATTGAATTCTTCGCCAGAAGGAAGGTTTCATCTTCTTGCCTTGTGACGTCTTGTAGATGAACGTTGGTCTTTAACCAATCCTTCATCTTGTCTGATTCTAGGTAGGAATAATCGAATTTTTCCCACAATTTGATGCGTAAAGCTTTGCTCAACGCTTTGAAGTTTCCACTGGGTCCTAGCTGGAAATTCCAACAAAAGATCCATGGTATTTGAAAGTACAAAGCAAATCTAAACGTCTTAGAGAGGGGAGACGAATAGATACTTTGTTGGAATAGGTGGTAAGATCTCTGAACTTCTACCGAAAAAATTTCGTCGGAGAGTCCAAAGTAGTTCTACCAAGTTTGAAACCAAACTGGAAAGTGAGACTTGTAAGCTTGCTTACAGAATGTCACAAATCAAGAGTGGTTGTAACCTTGTAACCAGAAAACAATATACCAAGCTTTCATGTAGTCTCGGTAATTGTATGTTTGAGGCTGGAAGGTTACTGACAGTCTCTTCCCTACAAACATACCATGTTTCCACGAGGAAGGGGTAAGAATGCGGAAGATCCTGAGTTTTGAGTAAATGGTCCAAGAAGGATCATTTCTGTCTGGAACACGAGTTATTTCTGCAGACTTTGAATCTACCAGAATAAACTCATAGTAAGTTCGGGACTTTTGAAGATCCTGACAGGAAATTGAAGCCATGAGGAAATATTTGTTTGCAGACTTCTTGGACCGAAGGTCCATCGAACTCTGGTTAAATGGTTGAGTCCACCAGGGTAGTTTTGGTGAAATAACCAGTGATGGGAGGCCTTGGTTGAAAAACCTTTGGCCTGACTATTTGAGAAAACGAGGAAGGGTTCCTCGGAATCGTAGGTCTGGAAGCAGCGGCTGTCGTAGCAGGGCGCCTGTTCCTCGTTGTATTGCCGCGAGGGCGTAACAACGTGCTTGAAGGGGTTGGAAGGCTCGGAGGGCCTGTTTGAATAGTCAAGGCTCTCTGGGAAGAACCTTGCTGACGCCTGGATACCGTTTCAAACTGGATATCCATAGCATAATTTTATGCACTCATCGGAGATGGTACAAATGTTTGAGTAATTGGCCTTTTGCCCTTTGAGATAGCAGCCCTTGAAGAGAATGCTACTGTTTGTGGAGAAATGTTTGAATCATTTCTTGGCGATGGAGGTCGCTGATTGGTTTGCGGCGGAGGCCGCTGGGTGTTTTGCGGCGGAGGCCGCTGAGAGTTTGGCCGTCTCCGGCCTGGAGGAGGTTCCATCTTGAGGAAGGGAGGTCAGTGCTGAATTTGTGTTCTTAAAGAGATGTTCTCTTGAGAGATAATCAGCAAGGGAGTTCTCACTTCCTTTTATAGGCTCAATTTTGAAATCAAAGCAAGATAATATCGCCTGCCACCTTGCGAAGATTTACTTTGAGACAAGATTCTTTACATCTTTTTCGAAGATGTATTTGCTTGCTTTTGAGTCAGTTCGTACAGTGAAATCTTTGTTGATAAGATCTCCCTGGAACTTTTGAATGCAAAGTACTATTGCTAATAATTCTTTCTTCACCGTGGAATAGTTTTTCTGGGCATTATTCCATATTCCTGAATGATAACGGATTATGGAGATTTTTCCGTTAACTTCCTGTTTGAGAACACCGCCGTAACCGATTTCTGAGGCGTCGATGTCAATAATGAGGTGCGTCTGTTCTTCCACTAAGGATAAGCATGGGATGCTTTTTGTCAGCGCTTTGATGGATTGGACTGCGCGTGTATGTTCTACAGTCCAAGGCTTTGGATTCTTTTTCAATCTGTCATAGAGTGGCCAACAGATTGTACGGAGATCTTTAATAAAGTCTCCAATATAATTCACACAACCCAAAAACCACTGTAGTTGTGTTTTGTCTTGTATAACGTCTGGAAATTTATCCACAAATTTCAGAGACCTTTCGATTGGTTTGATGATTCCTTGATTAATATCATATCCGAGGAATCTAATCTTTGTTTGGAACAATTTAATCTTTGGTTGGGATACCACAAGACCATTTGTTCGGATGATATTGAGAAACAACTGGAGATGCTTGAAGTGCTGATCCACAGTGTTTGAGAATACCAGAATGTCATCAATGTATACTATTGTGAACTCTTGGTATTTGTTGAAGATATCGTTCATTATCTTCTGAAATTCGGATGGAGCATTCTTCAATCCGAATGGCATGACGTTCCATTGATATTGTCCGAATGGAACATTGAAGGCCGTCTTGTATCGGTCGTTTGGATGAATCTGAATTTGCCAAAACCCAGATTTTAAATCAAACTTTGAGAACACCTTCGCGGAAGTGATCCTTTTTAGCAAATCCTGTCGGTTAGGTATAGGATACCTAATCCATTTTAGGACTTTGTTGAGAGGCTTGTAGTTTATAACGAGCCTAGGAATTCCACGTTCCTTTTCGGCCTGGTTGTTGACATAAAAGGCCGAACATGACCATGGGCTTTTGGAAGGACTGATTAGCCCATTTTTTAGAAGATCTGTTATCTCGTTGGTACAAGTCTTTACCAGATCTTTGCTCATTTGAATGGGCCGAGCCTTAGTAGGAATTTCGGCCTCTTTGAAATCATCAACGTATGACATATTCACCATATGCTTTTTTCTATCCCAGAATGCATTCGGGATGTTTGAACAAATTTCCTTCTCTAGCTTTTTCAGGAAATTTTTTTATTTTTTTTTTTGCTGAACGGATGGCATGTTGATTTGAATTGCCACCTTGCAAGTCTTTATATAGTCTTGAAGGAATTCAATCTGCTTTTCCTTCTTGGCGATACTGTTGATATAAAGACTAATGTCTTATTCAATGGACGAAATATATCTTGGAATTATTGGCTGACTGAATTCGAAGATAATTTCCTTGTTGAACTTCTTTGACACAATTCCTTTATCAGTGACTGAAAAAGGATATAATTGAGTCAAGAAATGGGTACCTAGAATTACTCCTTCATTGAGGTTTTTGACCAGGATGAAGGTATTGATAAGGCACACGTCGTCTTTGCAGATGTGGACCTTTGATAATTTGTATTTGATATTCAACGGATTTCCACCGGCTTCGCTGAGACTTTCTTTGGTTTTTTCAAAGTATTTTGAAGGGACCAATCCCTCTTGGATAACGTTCTGATCGGCTCCAAAGTCGATAAGAGCGAACGTCTCTAATTAGAAGTCTCGGATTTTGAACATAATCTTGGACATCCACTTCTGATTTTGAACTTTACTGATGTAATTGATCCCGTTTGGTGAACCAATCTGTAAAGTTTGTTCAGGTCTTGATGATGAGGTTTCTCCTTCTGTTGCTTCTGACTCTTGGAATTTTCCAAAGGCGAATTCAAGAGTAGAAAGTCGTTGCTTATTACTAGCAACTTCTTTTTTAAGATCCTTCACTTCAGTGTGAAGATCTTCAATTTGGATCGGCTTCTTGGGTTCTCTTTTGACCCTTTTTAGAATATCTTGGAAAGAGTATTCTATTAGGTTATAATCTGGTTTCCTTTGAAGAGCTTCTGCTTCAAGGCTTTCCCGAAGTTTCACAAGGCACATTCTCTTGGATTCTTCATCGGGTAGTCTATCAATTAGATCAAAGATGACCTCTTGATCTCTACTGATGATATTGATATGGCCGTGGCATTTTCTCGCGCAATGGCCAGTGCAAGGAATAATTCCATCTTCTTCAGAGGAATCACTTTGAGAATAGAATGTCTCTTCATCAGAATCTTCTTCGTTTATGAGGTTGATCTCATCATTGTCGGTAGAATATTCGGAACTCAAAGAGCTTTCTTCTTCGCTTCTGATGGCATAGAGAAGAGATTGTCTTGTTTCTTCATCTATAGTCAGAGAGTTGATTTTGTCCTTCAAAGGGCACTTACTGGAATAGTGTCCTTTGCGGTTGCATCTGTAGCAGACAACAGAGGACTTATGAGGACGATTCTTAGAATAATCCTTCTTTCCTTTGTTCCTGTTGTAATATTTTCGTTTACGCCTTGGTAATTCGGAATCCTTTGATTTGCTCCTGTTGAAGAGTCGCTTGTTGGAAGATTTCTTCTTCTTCTTCCGTTCTTCTTCAGGTCTATTGTCAAGACCATATTGTTTGCAAAAAGTTCCCAATTCCTTTCGGTAGTCGGGATCTTTGATGACTTTGGTTGTATGCCTATTCTCAAGACAGAGATTAACGCATATCTGTTGAATCGTGGCGTTAATGTCTCTGAATGTTAACTCCGCCCAATCGATACGATTAGTTGCAGAGTTTGTTACCGAAGTTTGGTAGAATTTTTGAGCAATATAATATGGAAGTCCTTCAACGAACTTTTGCTTCCAGATATCTGCTTCGCATGTCGTAATAGTGTAAAGACGTGCCAGGAAGGTGTCTTTATACCATTTGTAGTTACTCATCTTTCGGCATCGAAGGCTTAAAAGAGCTTCGGCATTGAGATATGAGTATACTTGAGTGCTACCAATAAAATTCTTGGTCATAGCATAGATTAATTGATTTACCATATCTGGCTCATCAATCTGCATAGCATTAGAACCTTCCTGCTTGACAATCGATTTAGTCGCCGTCAGGATTTTCGTTCTATCTTCGTCGGTTAGCTGGTTATGCCACCAGCTTCTTAGGTTTCCAGAAAGGCCCGAGATAAGGATGTGGGCTGTCTGTAAAATCGATTTCTTGGTGCTGAAGGCAGTGGCTGCCATCATCATTTCTTGAAAAGTATTCATCATTTGAGCTTCAGAATACCCATCGATGTTCCAAGTAATTATAGAAGATCCGTCATAAGTCCGTTGGTCATGGCGGAGATCGTCCCATCCCATATCTGGAGGAGATGGTCTTGGATAATGGTTCTTTACTTCCGTGTGCATGGTAACCGGAAGTATTGTTGAGGATGAGGCCTGAGATGTAGTGGGTATGGTGGTCACTACATTTATACTTTTGGCCGCCTCGGTTTTCTGAGAAGATTCTCCTTTATTAAGGGATAAAGAAGAAAGTCTTCTGTTGATCTCAGCAAAAAGATCTGAGGGGTCTTCTTTGAGAGGTCCAATCTTAAAACTATTTGGTCGAAAGATTGGCTGGCAGGGGTCTACTGGAGGGATCCCTGGGATCTTAGAGACGGTAGGAAGAACTGGATTCTCAATTCTTTCTACAGCTTTAGATACCTCAAAGAGGATCTTGTTTGAGTAGTTGAGTTGATGCTGGATATTTTTTATTTCTCTAACACCAACTTTTTGGACTTTGTCTTCATCTATTGTTTTATAGGGTGAAGACACCATCTTTATGACAGGTATCACCGGGTGAGAGAATGTAGCTTCTTCTTCCGGGGGAAAGGTGGAAGCTATCTCTTTGCCTCTGGCAGTTACCCAAACAGTGCCATTTCTGATGACCGCTACCTGTCCATCAGCTTGGAGCTTTTTTACTAGAGCTTCGTTTTTTACTAGCTCTCGTCTTGTATCTTTGAGGTGAAATCGCCAAGAGTCATGACGGGTTTCCTTGTTTCTTTGGGAGCAGCAATCCACATGTCGATGTACTTGCTGTATAATTCTTTATAACGTTCCTCTGTTTTTGAGATGACGTTTATTTGATTGAAGGCAGATTCAGTTCTCCTTTCCATATCGGATTGGGTTGGAGAGAGTGATTCTTCTTCGTAGTGAACGTCAGGGATTGGATGAGTGAAATCTACTGACGCTCGCATAGATTCAGATCTTTTAAAAGATCTGTTAGCAGTATTCACCGACCTAGTATCTGAAGATATACTTGGGCGGCTACTCATAACTTCTCTAATTCTGGGATATCTTGCCTCAGAATTGAATTGTACCTCGACATTTCCGTCTGGAAATTAGGTAATTGATGCCTCCGTATTAATTCTTCTAGCGGGGGCAGATACTCCTTGAAGTCTCCAGATAGTGTTTCTAGAGATTTCATCCCATTGAAGCGTCTTCGGAATGGTCATCGAAGATTTTTCGAGATTGACTTCCATTAGCATGGTGTAGCCTTTCGGAGAGACACCAAGTGCTTTTGGAGAAAGGTTTGTATGCATCAATTTGTAATAGATGCGATATGAAACAGCAAATGGAAGAGATCCATCTTTTAGCTCCAGACCTTCGGAATGAACATCTAGGTATAGTACGTCCATAATGTTCTTGTCCTGGAGGGAGACGGTAAGTCCTAGTTTGTAGTTGAAGTAAACTGGTCCTTGAACCAGATTTGATTCGACGATCCCTAGAAGAGAGGGAGTGAAGTTGAGATGTCTCCTATCTCGAAGGGCGAGATAAACTGGAACATCTAAGCCTTCTCTGAAGAGAGGTTTCAAGGCTACTTGAACACATCCAATATGGAGGTATTTGAACTTGTTTCTGACTTTGAAGAGGGTTTCTTCAGGGAAAAGAGTGATCTCCGTGAATTCATCCTTCATAGCCACATTCTCCTCGGTGATGACGATGACGTCTTGCTGGGAGAAATTGAAGGTATTTATTTTGTATACCTGGTTTGGATCTATCTTGGGGATAGACCAATTTTTGAGTCGATCTTCAACCTTAGCCAAATGGGCTTCAGCTGAATTATGCTCGGCTAAAATCTTTGAAAAATCATTTTCTGATTTTTGCTTGCTTGAAGAGGAGGAGGAAGAGGACGCTTTGTCGACAATAGGCTGAGAATGGGGAGAGATTTTTTAGAGGAGTTTAGAAAGCATAAGAGAGGGGAAATGATTTAATTTAGATATTTGAATAAATGGTAAAAATTGCAACATATATCTAAGTTTGGGAATTAAATTGGATGAAATTGAAACTTCAAATTTAAAATTGATACAACTTGCAAAGTTTTAAGGTATCAATTTTTCCCCTTAAAATACTAAGGAGTCATTAACTACCTCATCGTATTTTATTTAGTTCAATAATTGTAGGATGGGAGATCGAAATATGAACCTTATGAATAATAATATGTACCTTTATCCACTTGAGCTATAATCAAATGTTATATCACGTGATAACCTTTGACAAGTTATTTTTACTATACATCGTTGAATATGGTTGACAATATATCAAAATAGATGATCTATGTTTTTTTTTTCATATTTCTTCCGTTAATAGATTAAACAAAAAAAATAAAATGATCACTATTTTTTCTTAATCCTTCCTTAGTTATCTTTTTCCAATTAAATTTTTTATGTCTAATCTAATCCAATTATATTTTTTAAATGTCATCAATCTTTTTAATTTAATAAAAATTCTAAACATTTTTAATAACTTATTTGGATTTCTCTCAACATTATTGAAAAAGAAGAAGAATAATAGATGAGTCATGTTTACATCATATATTGATAATATTAAATTTTCAAAATTTAAGATTTTTTTTGATCACGGTTGGGGTGAAATTATTGCATGAATTTGAAACTGCAATCACCAACCTTGGTGGAAAGAATTCAAATATCCAAGTGCTACTTAGAGCAATAAATGGGTCAACGAACCGAATGCTACTTAGAGTGATAAACGGGTTAATGAACCCAATGCTACTTAGAGCGTTAAACGGGTCAATGAAATTTGTCAAACTATTCCGATGAAAAGTTTGAAGGGTTAACATGACCCTTAGGATGGTTAGACCATACCCATATGAAAGTGACTTAGAAAGTTAAAGATATATAACTGTGTAATATTACATTTGTTTTTTTAAGATGTAATATTACCCACCTTATCTCAATTATTGAAGGAAATTTTATTTTCCTTACTCATGTGTGGAGTGCTTTTTATATTTTATTTTGTATTCTATTTATTGGACCCAGAGTTAAATGTGAAGATTTTTTTTAAGTAAAACATGGCTCGACATTGCTCACGGTTCGGTCAAATTCAAAAATTTCATTCGTTCCCTGACACTAACTCATCAACTAGCCATTGATTTTGCAAGACTTCCCTGAAAAAGAGACTACAATTTTGGTCCATTATTCGACAAAGCAAATGATTGCAATGTTATGGAGAGACTTAAAGATCCAAACAACTATGGAGAGAAATGATGCCCGACAGAAGATATCGTTCGGAGAGTTAGAGAAAATTTCATTAGGTCATCAAAACCTTTCACCAAGCAACCTATTCCCTTCACAACCAGAATAATATGATGTAATTCTCTTCTACCGGCGTTGAAAACGAAAGCTAACCTCTGAAGGGGAGGCAACCATGCTGACGGTTGAAAGATTGCAGACATCATGCATTTTTACATTTTTTTTCTCGTTATGTCTACATCAATAGCTAAGAACTCATCGCATCTAAATGGGGTCACATCATCCGACATTTCGAATGAACATCTCTAATTCTAAATTCAGGTCTTCATATGGGGTCATAAATATGAAGGTGAATTTGTCCATAATTTATCGAATGAGCATCATCTTTTATGGGATGAACATGTCAGATAATAGTCGTATGAAAATATACGTGTAAGTATCCTATAGAGGTCGTTTTACCAACCTTGGTGGAAAGAATTTGAATGTCTCAGTGCTATTTAGATCGATAAACAGGTCAATAAATTCAGTGCTACTTAGAGCGATAAACGGGTCAACGAAATTTGTCAAACTATCCAAATGTAAAGTTTGGAGGATCAACGTAAGTTGACCCTTAGGATGGTTAGGCCAGGCCCATATGAAACTGACTTAGTACGAGGTATAACTGTGTAATATTACTTTGTTTTTGTAAGAATGTAATATTACCCCTTATCTCAATTATTGAAGGAAATTTTATTTTCCTTACTCATCTGTGGGGTGTTTTTTATATTTTATTTTGTATTTTATTTATTGGACCGAGAGTTAAATATGAAGATTTTTTTTTAAAATAAAACATGCCTCGACATTGACTTCCCTAGAAAAGAGACCACAATTTAGGTCCGTTCTTTAACAAAGCAAATGATTGCATTGTTGTCGAGATACTTGAAGATCCAAACAACGAAGATATCTTTCGGATGGAGAGTTAGAGAAAATTTCATTAGGTCATCAAAACCTCTCACCAAGCAACCTATTCCCTTCACAACAAGAATAATCTAATGCAATTCTCTTGTACCAACGTTGGAAAATGAAATCTAACTTCTGAAGTGGAGGCAACCATGCTCACGGTTGAAAGATTGCAAACATCACGCATTTTTACATTTTTTTCTCATTATGTCTGCATCAATAGCTAAGAACTCATTGAGCTAAATTGGGTCACATCATCCGACCTGTTCAATGAATATCTCTAATTCTAAATTCAGGTTTTCATGCATGGTAATAAATATGAAGGTAAATTTGTCGATACTTTATGGGATGAGCATCATCTTTTATGGGACAAACACAGTTGTATGAAAATATACGCTCAAGTATCCTATAGAGGTCAATTGTTTAATGGCAATATCATATGCGAAGAAGATAGTGAACAGTACATCAAAAACTCCACGGTTGCGGTGAAGTTATTGCATGAGTTTGAAACTGCAATCAGCAACTTTGGTGGAAAGAATTTGAATGCCTCAGTGCTACTTAGAGTGATAAATGGGTCAATGAAATTTGTCAGACTATACAAATCTAAAGTTTGAAGGGTCAATATAACTTATGTTGACCTCTAGGACTGTTAGGGCAGTACGAACATAATTGTGTAATATTATTTTGTTTTTTTAAGAAGGTAATAGTACCCACCTTATCTCTATTATTAAGGAAATTTTATTTTCCTTACGTTGGAGTGTTTTTTATATTTTATTTTGTATTTTTTTTATTGGACGGAGAGTTAAATGTGAAGTTTTTTTTTAAAGAAAAATATGGCTCGACATTGCTCCATGGTATATAACTTTGTGGCCCACGGTTCAGTAGAATTCAAAAATTTCATGATCGTTCCCCGTTGACACTAGCTCATAAACTAGCAATTGATTTTGCAGGCTTTCCCTAGAAAAGAGACCACAATTTTGGTCCATTCTTCGACAAAGCAAATGATTGCAGTGTTGTCGAGAGACTTTAAGATCCAAACAACTGTGGAGAGAAATGATGCCCGACATAAGAATTCTTTCGGATGGATTGTTATAGAAAATTTCATTAGGCCATCAAAACCTCCCACCAAGCGACCTATTCCCTTCACAACAAGAATAATCTGATGCAATTCTCTTATATCAGCGTTGGAAAATGAAAGCTAACTTATGAAGTGGAGTCAACCATGCTGACGGTTGCAAGATTGCAGACATCACACGTATAATACATTTTTTCTCATTATTCTTGCATCAATAACTACGAACTCATCACAGCTAAATTGGGTCACATCATCCGACAAGCTGAATAAACATCATACGCGGAGAAGACAGTGAATTATACATCAAAGAACTCCACGTGTGTGTCGAAGTTATAGCATGGGTCTGAAACTGCAATCGCCGACCTTGGTGGAAAGAATTTGAATGTCCTAGTGATACTTAGAGTGATAAACAAGTCAATGAACTCAGTGCTACTTAGAGCAATAACCAGATCAATAAAATTTGCCATACTTAGGAAGTATGTGTAATATTACTAAGAATGTAATTTACCCCCTTATCTCAATTATTGAAGGACATTTCATGTGCGGAGTGATTTTTATATTTTATTTTATATTATTTTTATTGGACCGATAGTTAAATATGAAGTTTTTTTTTTAAAGAAAAACATGGCTCAACATTGCTCTACGTATGGTAACTTTGTGGCCCACGGTTCGGTCGAATTAAGAAATTCGTGACCGTTCCCTACCGAAACTAGCTTAGAAACTAGCAATTGATTTTGGCGGACTTCCTAGAAAAGAAACCATATTTTTGGTCCATTTTTTGGCAAAGCAAAAGGAGTGCAGTGTTGTCGAGAAACTTGAAGATCCAAGCAACTGTGGAGAGAAATAATGTCCGACGGAAGAATTCTATCGGATTGAGAGTTAGAGAAAATTTCAGTAGGCCATCAACCTCTCACCAAGAGGATAATCTTATGCAATTCTCTTGTACCAGAGTTGGAAAATGAAAGCTAACTTTTGAAGTGGAGGCAATCATGCTAAGGGTTGCAAGATTGCAGACATCACACATTTATACATTTTTTCTCATTATGTCTGCATCAATTGCTACGAACTCATCACAACTAAATTGGGTCACATCATCTGAATTGACATCTCTAATTCTAAATTCAAGGCTTCATGCGACATCATAAATATGAAGGTGAATTTTTTGATACTTTATGGGATGAGCATCATCTTTTATAGGACGAACATCGTCAGGTAACAGTGATATGAAAATATATGCGTAAGTATCATGTAGAGGTCAATTATTGAATGGTAACATCATATACGCGGAGAATACAATCATCAATACATCAAAACACTCCAAGGTTGTGATGAAGTTATTGCATGGGTGTGAAACTGCAATAACCAACCTTGGTGGAAAAATTTTGAATGAGTCAGTGCTACTTAGAGCGATAAACGGATCAATGAAATTTGCAAGATTATACAGATTTAAAGTTTAATGTGTCACGATGGGCAAAGAAAAAAGTTAGGGTTCGAAGTCAAAGTGAAAAGACAAGGGAAATAAGGAATTTAAGGTACGAAATAAGTATACCAAGGCCTAGTTTGGAGGCCTCCCCTTGTCACAGAAACAGCGGGTAAGTTGAGTCATAATGATTGGGAGATCTCGAGGCTACGCACCTCGAGTCAAGCTCGTGAAACTTCACGATGCAACAAAATGATAAAGCACCATTAAGAATTGAAATCGCGCCACTCTAAACACCAGAACAGTAGGCTAGACCAAGGTCACTTTTGAACCACATATATATAATCTGATTTAAAAAATGTATAAGAACATTTTATAATGTAATATTACCAATCTATGAACTATAAATTCAAATAGTGTCTCATAATCCTTAGGCCAACTCGGCCTACATCAAATTGACTTAGAAAAAATGTATAAGAACATTTTATAATGTAATATTACCAATCTATGAACTATAAATTCAAATAGTGTCTCATAATCCTTAGGTCAACTCGGCCTACATGAAATTGACTTAGAAAGTATGAGTCGTAACTCTATGTAATATTACACTTTTTTTTTATAATAAATGTAATATTACCCACCTTATTTCAATTATTGAAGAAAATTTTATTTTCCTTACTCAGTGAAATTTTATGGTCGGGCTAATAACTTTGTGGCTCATGGTTTGTTCGGATTCAAAAATTTAATGATCATTTCCTCCCTCAATCTAGTTCAAGCAACTCGCAATTGACTTTGCATGATTTACTTGGGGAAAGAGACCACAATTTTGGTTAATTCTAGGATGAAGCAAATGATTGCAGTGTTGCCAAGAGACTTGAACATCCAAACAACTACGGAGGAAATGATGCTTGAAGAAAAAAATTATTTCGGATGGATTAAAGAAAATTTAATTATGTTGGAAAATGAAAGTCAAGTTCTAAAGTGGAGGCAACCGTTTGCTGGATTACAGAAATCAGTGGAATGAACATCTTCGTGACTTCGATTCTACGTAATTCAGAATTTCATGTAGTGTCATGAATGTAGATTTGACGATACTTTATGGGATAAGCATCATCCTGGGATATGACAATTCGTATGAAGATGTATGGGTAAGTCTATAGAGGCCAATTGTTGAGTGGTAAACTGACACATCATATGTGAAGAAGACAGTAAACAAAACATCGAATAACTCAACCACGGCGGTGAAGTTATTGTATGGGTCCAAAAGGTTGTAATCACCAACTTTGACAAAAAGAATTTGAATTCACCAGATAGAAGTATGAAGGGTCAACATAACTTTTGACAGAGAAACAACAAGGAAAGAGAAAAAGTTAGGGTTTTGAGGCAGAACGAATGGAAAGAAGGAATTGAAGGTGCAAAATAAATATATCAAGACCCCTATTTATTGATTCATACGCCTCCCGAACAAATGGTCAGGAAAACAAGGGGGTGTCGTAATGATTGGGAGGTATCGAGGTGGCGCACCTCGAGTCAATCGTTGATCTCGTTAAACGATGCAACAAAATGATAAAGCACCAAGGTCAATTTTGAGCTCGGACCCTCTCCTCTACCTAGGAGTGTGAAAAAAGTAGGACCTGACCCAAAAGTAGGGAGCAAGTTGAATATGAAGTTAATAAACTCTTATCTCTCATTTTCTCATTTTCTCCCATACTGATTACTAGTTGATTACTTAATACTGATTACTAGTTGATTACTTATTGGTCCAAAAAGGATAAAATAAATAAAATGTATTTAAATGGAATAAGCTAAAACTCTTATCTAATAAATTTTTGTTTATGAGCTTGAGACAGATAAGATTCATATGTCAAGTAGCATAGCATATTATGCAAATCAAATATGTTAATAAAATAATAATTTAATGATAGGTCTAATATTTTTAATCAATTTTAAATGTTCTCGACTTAATTAAAATTTTTAAAAATAGAATAGATAAAATTGAGAATTAACAAAAACAAAAAGAAATATTTTCCAATTTGTATTGATTTGTTTGAAAAATATTATCTACTCAAACCAGCGTGTACTTAATTTTCTTCTGGGTTGGGCCTGCCATTGAGTTTCAATCAACCCACCACATTTTCGGGGAAAAGAAAAGAAAAGAAAATTCCAAATTTGCAGGTTGTAGTAGATTCAACAGCACAAGCAATATTCCTCCAATTTAAAGTTTACATTGCTTGCAAATCACTCAAAGTTGGGAGAAGAAACAGAGTAAGAAAAAAGTTTGCAGCAACACTGTTTCTCCTCCAACTCTGAAAATTCTCCCCCTCCTAACCAAGCTGTACTTTCATTTTCCATCCCTTTCCCTCTCAAATGAAGCAATTTCCCCATTCCCATTTTAAATCCCTACCCTCTCTCCCCCATTTCTTCACGCATCGCCATGGAATCCAACTGCCTCTGGCTTCTGGTTCTGCTTCTCGCCGTCACCGGAGCCCAATCGGATCCGGATTCCGAATCCTCCGTCAAGCCATTGGTGAAGGTCGTGAAGGGGAAGAAGCTGTGCGACAAAGGGTGGGAGTGTAAGGGCTGGTCCGAGTATTGCTGTAATCATACCATTTCCGATTACTTTCAGACATATCAATTTGAGAATCTGTTCGCCAAGCGGAACTCGCCGGTGGCCCACGCCGCTGGGTTCTGGGACTACCGATCCTTCATTACGGCGGCTGCTTCGTTCCAGCCGCATGGATTCGGTACCACCGGAGGGAAGCTTCAGGGGATGAAGGAAATCGCTGCTTTTCTAGGTCATGTTGGGAGCAAAACCACATGTAATGTAACCTTCTTCTTTCTTCTTCTTCTTCTTCCTCTATCTCTGTGCGTGTGTGCTTATTGGGGGAAATTTATTGAATGTTTCAGGCGGATATGGAGTGGCGACGGGAGGTCCATTGGCATGGGGACTGTGCTACAACAAGGAGCTGAGCCCTGATAAATTGTACTGTGATGAGTATTTCAAGCTCACTTATCCCTGTACTCCTGGAGTTTCTTACCATGGCCGCGGTGCCTTGCCCATCTACTGGTATGTCTGCATCTGCTCATTCATCATCATCAGTTATCTTAACCCTGTTCCATTTTAAGCACGCCAAGTGTTTGATGAAAGTTTCAATTACTGAATTATATCCTATCCTGCCCTTTCATCAGTTCATTGGTTGTGTTTTCAACTTGAATTTTGATTTCATAGTTACAGAAAGTCATCTAATCATTGAGCTTACTGAAAGTTGTGATGTTTGAATCTCCAATCCTTCTTAACACTAAAAGAATGGTGAAAATAGAGCTGACATAAGTTACTTCAAGAAGTGAGAAGGGTTGGTTAGAGTATTATTTTTGTCTCTATACCTACATTCAAAATAGTTTCATCTTTTAGTTTGAGGTTAATTTACATTTGGCTTAAAAAGAATTAATAATAATTAACTCCAACTCCCATTCAAGAAATGACATCATTAGTTTTTGAGGTTTTTGAGAGCAATTTTTAAGATTTATTGCAAGTGGAGAGACTAAATTCTAACATTTAGTTACATAAAAATTAAAATATAACAAGTACCAACATATAGGGACCAACATGAAATTTTAATATAATTTCATTTTATTCTCCCTTCTCTTGACATCTGTCTACCACCTTGTCTGCGACCTCTAATGAACTCAAACAACTTTTATTCAGTGGAGGGTATAGGTAAATCATATCATTGGTTATCTAATGATGTTATAATGACGGCATAAATGTTTGAGAGATATTGGCATGGTGAAAATTACTTTTACCATTTTCTAAACTCATCGGTATATTATTGTCAAACATTGCTATTTTAAATGGGATTGATTTTGATTTTGGCAATCACCATCCTAATTATGCCCCATTGTTTGACAATTATATACAAGTGTTTTAAGAAAGGACAAAAGTCATTATTGGTTATACCAAAATCACTCCCAAACATGTCTTGAAAAATATGACTTTGGTATAGGGTTTTTGTGATAATAGTAAATTTAGCTTAAATAATTGTAAATTTGTTGCATGATAGGATATGTTGTAAAAATGACGTAAATATAAAAACTTGTATATTAGTAATATACTTCATAGATTTAGCGGTGGTATCCACTTTGCTAATGATACAAAAATAGAATATTAGTGATATACTTTATATTAGTATATCAATAGTGGACGTTATCAATGATACAAAATTAATTATACAAAAATAGTGCATCAGTGGTGTACTTTATATTAGTATATTATTACTTTATTGATTATACAAAAATGGTATATCAGTAATATTCTTTATCGCATAAATGATAACTTTTATAATAGGTGTGTCAATGCAAGTTTATGGATAGTAGAAAAATGATATATCGGTGTGACAACCAATTTTCCAGTTATTATAGACTAAATTTGTAGTTAGAAGCTTGATGGAATGAGTGTGGGGTGAGTGTGGTGGCTTTTCCCATGTCAGGAACTACAACTATGGAAAGACAGGCGAGGCCTTGAAAATTGATCTGTTGAACCACCCAGAGTACATTGAAGACAATGCGACTATAGCATTTGAGGCTGCAATTTGGAGGTGGATGACCCCAGCGAAGAAGAACCTGCCCTCAGCCCATGATGTGTTCGTAGGCAAATGGAAACCCACCAAGAACGACACGCTCGCCAAGCGAGTCCCTGGCTTTGGCACCACCATCAACGTCCTCTATGGCGATTCTGCCTGTGGCCAGGGTGAAGTTGACTCCATGAACAATGCCATCTCCCATTACTTGCATTACCTCGACCTCATGGGCGTCGGCCGGGAAGAAGCCGGACCCCACGAGGTCCTCAGCTGCGCGGAGCAGGAACCATTCGAGTCGTCATCGACGTTGTCCTCATCGTCCTCGTCTTGAGCTTCGTCTTCGTCGTTGTGTACTCATTCTTGAAAAATTATGAATAATTGGATTGGTGGAAGCTCGCGATGATTTGGGTCGAGGTTGTATAAAGCTATTGAATTGAAGGGAAAGAAAGTAGAGAAGATATATATTCCGTGTGTTCCCACTGTGTATATATATCGAAATGATGATGATTTTCCCTTCTGTTTGTTGTTACAAATTTTGATGTTTTTCATTTGTATTTCTGTGTTCTATTAATTAATGTGTTCTTCTAAGTTTGGAATGTGAACCATTTGAGCAGTAGATACAGATATATATAAATTGCATTTTATACTGTGTATTTCTTCACCTGAATTGTTCATTTTGAGCTGAAACCTATGAGATATAAGAAATTTCAGCTTTTTTTTTAACATATATAATAATAACTTTAAAAAAATCCTAATATATAATAGTAACTTTATAAACATATTCTAAGTGTCTTTTAAATTTTCACGATCCTTTCTGGATATGTAGAAAGCTCGTCCCCTCAATATTCATTCGTGTAATTCGAAATTCTTAAGTTGATGCTGTTACTTTTACCCACAAATAACACAATTATATGAATTTTCTAGATAGTAATTATTTTATTTTAAGGAAGAAGAGAACGTCTAAATAAATAATACTTATTCAAATTTTAATTATTTTAAAAATAATTATATGAACATTATACATTAAAACTTTATACACAATAATTCTTGGATGATGAGTTAGAACTGTGACCACCATGACAAATTTTTGCCACATCATTTAATGAACATCGTGACACGTGTAATTTTGAAAAGACGATTTTGCATCCACCTAAACAAAACTACGGTATTTGAAAAACAAGTTTCGTAATTAATATATTTTCAAATTTGAGTTCAGAAAACAATAATATTAAAAAATCGTGAACAATCACTATTATTTACTTTTAAAATATTTTTTAATATTTGTACTAAAAAATATTTATTAATATTAGATTATAAAAACAATAAAAATAATTTACAAAGAAGTGGATAAATTTCTCTCAAAAGTCAAACACAAGTGGGATTTTTGGCCATTGCGACATTTCCATTCGTTTTCGTTTTTGTTTTCGTTTTTTTGTTTCTACTTTTGAATGCCGAGATTATTCGGTGAATTTTTAATATCGCTCTTACCCTTTTTGGGATAAAAATGAATATATAATCATGTTTCTTTTTGTTTTTTAAATTTTGTTTTGAAATTTTAGCTTATAAACACTAGTTTTAGTTATAGGTTTATTTGCTTTGTTATATATTTTAAAACATTTTCAAAATTTAAGCTAGATCTTTAGAATTAAAAAAGTAGTTTTTTATTTTTTAAATTTGGTTGAAAATTCAAAATATGTTGATAAAAAAAGGTGAAAACGGATTAAATAAATTATAAGTAAATCAGCACAGTTTTCAAAAATATAATTAAAAACCAAATAGTTAACCACCAGAGTGATTAAATTAATTGAATCTGACGGAAAAATGTATAAATTTTGAAGTCAAATTGGAGGGGCCAATTTGAATTAGTCCACAAGGTAAGGATTTTATCAATTGCGTAACCTTCTGAACTATTTATCTATTAATTTAATTTAATTTTAAAATATTCAAATATTCAATTTTAATTTTTAATAAATAATCTTTTTGATTGAGGTGTGTGTGTGTTTTTTTTGGGAAGACTTTGGATAATTGTTATGTATAGTTGGTTAAATACCATATTTGGGAATATATCTACATTTTATCTGGGTCCCACCTATTTTCAACGTTGTATTGGATATTAAATGATTTTATTAAATGAATAAAGAGCGTACCATTACTTACAGACTTATATGTAGCTACAAAAACCTAATGCTAGGAATCTGATTATTTTGGACAAATTTAAAATTACCTAAAATTTAATATCTTACGAATTTTATTGACAATTAAATATAGTAGAATCAGATATATATCTCTAATATAAAAATAAAATAAAACTCACAAACTGAATATAGATGTCGTAAAAACTCACAAATTATTTTTTCTTCTATATATAATAAAAGTTCTTTATAAAATAGTAAATTTTTGTTTGTGTTTAATAATTATAGAATAGAATCACATCATCAACATTTGAAATGGTGTTTGGGAATTTGATTTGCTTGAGTTAGGTTCGAATTGACGGAAAAATAACATAAATTTTTATGTACAACATAATCACAATTTTAAAAATAATTTTGAACAAAACTCAAAAAATATTTATGTGACCCGTGAATCTCTTTCTTGTTCAACGAAAGTGTATTTCAAGCTTTTTAAATTTGTCATTTTTCCTGTATTGGGAACATTTTTTTTTATTATTATTGATATAGATTTTTTTAAACTTTTCTACTAAAAGAATATAAAGTCACAGGACATATTTAAGAAGAATCAAATTATCTTAAATACAACGACACATATTTAAGAAGATACAAATTTGTCCCTTCTAGCTTTCTAAATATAGCAAGAAAAAAAAATCCAAACCTCATCCACCAAAAATACTAAAATAACTTTGTGATTATATGGTACATATCACGAGTAAAATAAGTGATATACGAGGATAAAACATAAATTATATAAAAAACATATAAATAGATACGAAAAATATTTAAAAATATTGTCAAATCATAATCTTGTTGTTATATTTACAAATATTTGAATGGTCCCCTTAAATTTCTTAAAAAGAAAAGAGTAAATTGTAACAGTGATATTGTGAAAAAATTTTAAAGTTATTTTAATATGTGCTATAGACCATAAATTGCTCTAGGGAAAAAATATATATACCAGACAATTATTTTGAGAACGTTTTAGAAAAGAACTCCTTTGCATAAGAATCCAAATTTCTACATCAAAAATGGAAAAAAAAAATTATAGACTTGTTTAATTTAAAATTCTACTGCCTCTTGAGAAATCAAAATTAAAAAGAAGAAACCACGATAAATTCGATAAAACTATATTTAAAGGAATATTTTGTAATACAAACAATCGGGTAATAAGTGGTTAGGATTTATAGGACAAAAAATTTAAATAATTGGAAACCTAGTGGCATGACGTCACCATCGAGTCGAGAAATACAAATTGGCAATTAAATTAATACAACTCCCATGGACCATATGGATATGTCGAAAAGACATGAGCCATGGAAGAGCCGCCTGCCATTTATTTCAACAAAATTAATGGTTTTATTTCATAGATGATTTAATTTTAATGGCTAAATTACACACACACACACACACACACACACACACAAAACGACCTTTCAATTTTATCATTTGTTTAAAAAAACACTCCTAATTTAAAATTTTAAATATTTTTATCACATTTAAATAAACATCAGGTGATATTTTGAACAAAAAAATTAGTGCATAAGAAATTGGGATGATGTGATAATTATGTGGAAGCTCACTTAGAGTAAGTCCGGAAAATGGCAAACATGAAATAAGTTTGCTCTTAAAATGAAGATTATGCAAGAACTAAGGTAAAACGGAGAAGCAAACTTTTGAAAATGGAGAAAAAATATTTTTAGAGTAAATTTGGGGATTTAATTGTCACGTCGTTCCATATGTTGTTAGGTCAACTTTCTATTTAAAATATTGACAAATGTTTGATCAATATGTATTTTTAAAACGTTTATGAAATGTCAAGAGTATTATTGAACATAATTGAAGGAGTTTTTTAAACAAATGTATTTTTGCAATTTAATGAATTTCTAAATTTTCAAGACTAATACATCAAGTTTGAAACTAAATAAAAGCTATATTAAATTATTAATTTCGACGTGTGTATTTTAAAAACTTATTTGTATTTTAAAATATTATAATAAGTCTATATGTTTGTCTGACTCGTCCAAAAATCAACTAACATATATCTATAATTAAAAAGTTGTGAGTTCGATCTCTCACCCTACCTATTGTACTTAAAAAAAAATATATAAAAGATTTTTTTAAATATAGCTACTTTTTAGAATGTCATTTCAAAAATTTATTAGAATCTTTTAAAAATACAAATATTAAAAGTTAACGGAAAAAACTTGCATTTGAAATTAAGTTAACGAGGATTGGACTAACATGAAACTAGTTCGACAAGTTAAGTTACCTATCTTCGATCAAAAGATAATGAATTCGAATCCAACATGTTACAGGAATTTAAACATTTCCTATTTTGTTTTTATTTTTGGTACAACATGTTTTATAGAGGTGTAAATAAAAAATAAACAACTGATTTAAAATAAGATAATATTTATGGTGTTGCTTACAAAATAAAAAATTTATCACTCCTGGGAATTGGGCAGTAAAAGAAAAAAGTCTGATCAATCACAGACTCAAAACGTCTGGACCGTCTGCAGCCGTCCGATGGCTTCTCTCTCTACAGCTCCGGTGCTATATAAACTCTCGGCTCGACCGCTTTCTCTCACTGTATCAGCGCCTGACATTTGTTGCTAGAGAGAGAGGAAAAAAATAAGAGAGAGAGAGAGAGAGAGAGAGAGAGAGAGAGAGAGGAACTCGATTGCCGAGTGATGGCCGGAGCCGGAGCCGGAGCCGGAGATATAGACGATCTGCCGAAGAACGAAGCAAACTACACGGCCTTAACGCCGCTGTGGTTCCTCGAGAGAGCTGCCTTGGTTCATCCTTCCAGATTATCGGTCGTTCATGGATCTCGCCGCTACACCTGGCTCCAGACTTACCGCCGGTGCCGCCGTCTGGCATCTGCTCTTTCGCACCATTCCATCGGCGCTGGACACACGGTATATTTATTTATTTATTTTTATTTTTTATCATTTTTGCCGGTGGTTAACTGTCGTCGCTGAGAGTAATCCTTCAGACTGGCCTTGGGTTTTATCGGTAAAATAGCCAAATCGGTGTGTGGAAAGTAATTGTTGGACGGATTAGTTTTTGTGCGGTTTGCTTCTTGATGATAAAAGTCAACTTGAGTATGGAGGAGAAAATCGCATTAGGCTCGTTTCTAGCATAAAGTGACGATTATATAATTGGCTTTTTAGGGAAGTATTGGTCGGATTTTAGTCTTGGTCTTGTCATGCAGCTTACTTTATGATGTGGAACGAAAAACAGTAAGGTTTATTCTTTATAGGCTTGAATTGAACATACAAGCGTGGGCGTGGGATTTTTTGGCTCCTAATATTCGATAACTCAACTTTTTTTCAGGCTGTAATGCTTCGAAATGGCTGTAATCTTGTTAATAATTCCAGAAATTCATCATACAACGATCATGTTACAAAATAGTCTATGACTTTCCACGTATGTTCCTTTGAGCTCTCACTTTGACTTTAGGAAATTGCACATTCCAGTTATGACACGGTGCTTTGAGAGCAGAGTCGATTAAATTGCTTGAAGATCAACTTTTCTTGGGCATAATCCTGGGAGTTTTGTGATCTTTCCGATATGTACTTATCTAGGCAAGTTACTGATGTTAACTGTATAAAACAACGATTGGTTTCTTGATGTTGCATTTAGGTTGCAGTAATTGCACCGAATATCCCAGCTATCTATGAAGCTCATTTTGGAGTTCCCATGTCTGGAGCTGTTCTGAATTGTGTTAATATACGTCTAAATGCACCAACAATTTCTTTTCTTCTCGGCCACTCATCATCTGCAGTTGTAATGGTGGATCAAGAGTTTTTTCCCTTAGCAGAAGAAGCTTTGAAACTCCTAGCTGAAAAAGGCCATAGCCATTACAAGCCACTTCTAATTGTTATTGGTGATGAAAACTGCGATCCGGAGGCACTGAAATATGCTTTATCCAAAGGGGCCATTGAATACGAGAAATTCCTGGAAATGGGTAATCCTGAGTATGCTTGGAAACCACCAGAGGATGAATGGCAGAGCATTACTCTTGGCTATACATCTGGTACAACTGCAAGTCCTAAAGGGGTGGTTTTGAGCCACCGAGGGGCATATGTCATGTCTTTGAGTGCAGGCCTGGTGTGGGGGATGAATGAGGGAGCTATATATCTTTGGACTCTGCCAATGTTCCATTGCAATGGTTGGTGTTACACGTGGGCACTGGCTGCTCTCTGCGGGACAAGTATATGCCTCCGACAGGTATCAACAAGAATTTTTTTTGCTGTTTATTGAATAGTTCCTAGTATGATAAATCCAAACGATAATAGATCGAATAGAAACAGAAACATTAAAAAGGTTTTGGAAATTAAAATGGAAGATTCTTATGAACTCAATTCATTCCATGACGCTGTGATGCAATGAGCTCCACTTTGCGGGAGGGCATCATTTTCATGGCTCATCATCAGGCAATAAAGCTCTTTTCAATTTTTCAAATGCTTTACTATACTATTGGATACTTTTCAATAGAGCTCCTTTCCCTTGAGAAATTCAACGATGGCATGTTTTTATGGCTTTCTAGTGTAATATCACCAGAAAGTTATTTTCCTGGCTTCTAATTACTGTAGAACATTGCCCATGTTATATGATTCTTCTTGACAGCAAGTTTTTCTTTTCGGTCATTGGTACAGGTTACAGCTAAGGCAGTTTATTCAGCCATAGCGAAACATAAAGTAACACACTTTTGTGCTGCACCTGTGGTTCTTAATACCATTGTTAATGCCCCTCAAGAAGATACTATCCTTCCCCTTCCTCATGTTGTCCATGTAATGACAGCAGGAGCTGCTCCACCGCCTGCTGTATTATACGCCATGGCACAGAAGGGCTTCCGGATCACCCACACCTACGGCCTATCTGAAACTTATGGCCCCTCTACAGTATGTGCATGGAAGCCAGAGTGGGACTCATTGCCTCCAGAAACCCAAGCGCGAATGAACGCTCGTCAAGGTGTACGGTACGTTGCGTTGGAGGGTCTAGAAGTTGTGAACACCCAAACAATGCAACCCATTCCATCTGATGGAAAAACTGTCGGAGAGATCGTAATGCGTGGGAATGCTGTCATGAAAGGTTACTTAAAGAACCCCGAAGCGAACAAAGAAACCTTCGCAAATGGGTGGTTTCACTCCGGTGACCTCGGCGTGAAGCATCCCGACGGTTATATCGAAGTGAAAGACAGATCAAAGGATATCATCATTTCTGGAGGCGAGAACATTAGCAGTGTGGAGATAGAGAACTTTCTCTACCAGCACCCAGCAATACTGGAGGCATCGGTTGTCGCAAGGGCAGACGAGCGGTGGGGAGAATCTCCTTGTGCTTTCGTGACGTTGAAGTCGAAGGTAGATAAGGCAGATGAGCAGCGGATGGCTGAGGATATTATGAAGTTTTGTAAGTCCAAGATGCCAGCTTACTGGGTCCCAAAATCTGTGGTATTTGGGGATCTACCAAAAACCGCAACTGGGAAGGTTCAAAAGCATCTGCTGAGAGCGAAGGCTAAGGAGATGGGGCCTGTTAAGATCAGCAAGTTGTAATATGAGCCAAGCTTAGACAGCCCCACCGGAATGAGCTGCTTCCGCAGGTACTGAGTTTGTATTCTAAATTCTAATACACACTACACAGCTCACAAACCAAGTTTATAAATAGTTGTTATCAGTTTCACTACATTCTAATAAGATAGGTTCAGGATTCATGGTCAAGTCATTTGTACCTTTTCTTAGAGGTCGAATGTTTGAATTTCTACGGATATAAGTATATAATTATAATAAAGATCGGTAAGAGACACTTTCGAATTGTCTTTAACCTTTGTTGTTAAGTTCTTTTTTTTTTTAACTTTTAGCTCTGGTTGTAAACCAAAATTAGGCTCCACTTAATAACCATGTTTTTTTTTTTAATAATAAAGTTAGTAAACACTGCTTTCACTGTATATTTTGTTGCACACCTTATTTGTGTAGCCAGCCTATTAATGAAGAAAGACTAGAATTCCTCACACGTGGGCATCTCATCCCAAAGACTTGATTGTTCCAATGTCCCGTGTTTTTGTTTTGCATGAACTTTTTCAAAATGCTTTAAAATGTAGACTAAAATCTGAAATTTGAAAACTAAAAAAAGTAAGTCATATTTGCTAACAATTTTGTTTCTGGTTTTCTATTTTTAAGAGTATATCAGAAACACTCCTTTCTGTTTTGCATCTATTTTTTAAAAACATTTTTCAAAATTTAAGTTAAATTGATAAATAAAGAAAAATTAGTTTTCAAAAATATATTTTTGTTTTTGAAATTTGATTAAGAGTTCAACTATGTTTTTTAAAAGCGTTAAAACATATTAAAGAGTTTTTAAAAATTTAAGTTAAATTGATAAGTAAAGAAAAAGTAGTTTCAAAAATATATTTTTATTTTTGAAATTTGATTAAGAGTTCAAATATGTTTTTTAAAAGCGTTAAAACATATTAAAGAAAATTGTGAGATTTTCAAAATAGAAAACTAAAAATAAGTAATTATCAAATGGGGCGTAATTTTTAAAAATTTGTTAAGTTCAAACTCAAATGTACGTTCAAGAAAGATGAAAACATACCAAAGAAAAACATGATTAAAACGAGGCTTAAATAATTGAGTTTTTAGTTTTTCACTGTATCTCTTTAAAATTTATATCTATTTCTTAATTTTTTTTAAGTATTTTTTAAAGTTCTAAAATTTTGGCTTAATATATATTTGACAAGTAGCACCAAAACAAAGGAACAAAATTTTGAGAGTAGTGTTTATAACCTAAATTAAAAAAATAAAAAACAATATGGTTATTAATAAATTATTTTATATACATTCAAATCAATATTCATAAATTCTTTGTTTCGGAGAGGAAGAAAATATTATTTGTTTTTTATATAGAAAAAATAAATCATTTACGAGAACACCCTAAAATGAAAACTAAGAAAAAAAAAAAAGAAGAAGAAATCAGTTGGAAGCGAATATTATTAACATTGAAATGAAAATTAAAGAGAGAGGTTGTTACTTGTTAATAAATAAACTCACTAAGAAAAATCTAACAATTGATTAATTAATTAATTAAAGCAGTAGGGATGTAAAACAACTTAGTATTAATGTCAAGTAAATTTAATGAATTTGTTCTTTTTCTCTCTCTGCAATTAGTGCAGATATAACAGAAAAGGCTATGAAATTTAGGTTAAACAATTTACATTTTTTTTTGAGACAGGTTAAATTTACTTTAAAGATTAAGTTTTTTTTTTTGTTTTTTTGTTTTAAGAAAAGAATAAACTTTTATTAAGAATAAATAAGACACTGATTCGCGATTCCTCTAATTCGAAAGTCCCACGAACCAGATAGTGGACACAAAAATTACCAACATTCTCTAACGATTAAGTTTAATTTTAATTATGATAAAAATGTATGTTTAAGGTGTTTAATAATTTTCATAATTATATTTTTTTTAGTACAACAATCTGTAAGGGTGAAAATTTAAATTCAAATTCATGACTTTTTGTCGGAAATATAGGTATTAACCAAGTCTTTTCAAGTTCACAATTTTAATTTAATTATGCTAAGGTTATATAAAACACTAGTTTTTATTATTTTTGCTGTTGAAAAGGTGAGGTGGACAGTGGACACTCGAACAAATTAGAAAAAAGGTCACTTATATAATATTGAAACTCTATAAACACTTTGTTTTTTAATATTATTATTATTGTTTATTTATTTGATAAATTTAGTGCATGATTTATTTTTAAAAAGATTATTTTTTTAATCATCGTTCGATTTTCCTTCTACGGTTATAGTATTTCAAATTTCATCTATTTAATTATATTTGCTTACGGTAACAAATTTATCCATATGGAACCATCCGTCAATCCTTAGACGACATCGTTTATGGTTGAGTTTAAGACCGTATCTGATCATCTTCGAGCACCTAATTTTCGTTCTTGATTAATGAAAACATCATTGACAAATACTTTCGTAATTGTTCGTCTTTCATAAACCCAAGAATTTCACCTCTGAATATGAAATACGAATGTCCTTGGTAAATGCTTTCGCAGTTGTTCGTCTTTCATAAATCCAATAATTTCACCTCTGACTATGAAATACGAATGCTCTCGATTGTCTTTGTTAATCATTACCCTGATTCTGAAGGCCAATAGAATAGAATAGAATCGAAATCGTATGATGTTATCTATACAGAGCGTAGACTTCTTTTGAGCACTATAATTTCTTGAAAGTAACAGTGTTGAAGATACATCAACGAAATAGGTCCATAAAATTATATTAATTTTTAAGAGTTTGTTTGATAATATTTTTGTTTCTTGTATCTTTTTTTTTTAAATGTTTGAGAAAGGCATTTCTGACGATTTTACTCATAAAAATTTCCATGAGTACATTTAGTTTTATTAGTTTAAATTTATTTTGTTTTGGGAGTGTGAAATCAGTTTTTTTTTAACTAAAAACAGTTAAAAAAAATACAGTGAATTTCAGCCATCAAGTTTTTTATTTTGGCAACAATTAAATCTAGTTTTTTATTTTCGATTTTTCCAAAACATAAATAAAAAGTATTATTTTAATTTTTTTTGACTTACAACTGCATATTGAATATAAAAAAGTTAATATAAAATATAATTTTTAAAATTTTAATTTTAATATAAAATTTTAAGAGAACAAGAACCAACCAATGATTACTTAACCTGTTTTTTTTCTTTTCCAATTGAAACAAGTTAAAGAAATAATAAGGGAAATCCTAAGAAATGGCTACCTACGGAATATCATAATAATGAAAAATGACTAAAATTTTCATAAATTGGATATATGACCATACTTGATTTCCTGAATTTTAGGGGAGGGGTAGAATTCCATATTTACCCCTCCGCACATTTCATGTCCATATTGTTCTTTATGATTTCTCCATTTTACCCATCCAGTTTTCAACAACCCACGTTCTATAAATCACATTATTAAACTACCAAATCCCTAAAATTTCTCCGTAACCAAACCAGCAAAATCTCTACATTGTAAAGCTATCAAATCTACATTATCAAACAACCGAATTTACTTATATCATTCAAACATTTTAAAAATATTATTAATTTGTCTCCAACATATAATCTAATTAAAATCTATAACAAACCTAACTAATTGGGTAGTAAATTCCGTTGTAATCACATCTTCTAAATATTCTTACACTTATCGATCCCCATTTTTTATCAACCCAACAATCTCAAGTTCCTTCAGACATGGAGGGATCAACAAATGGAGCCGAGAATGACTTGTAAAGTTCGAGTCTCCGATTCTGTGATCGAAATTTATCGGGTAAGCATTTAGATTATAAGAAGAATTCAACTCAACAATACAAGAACTGAAGGTTTTTTTTTTCTTCTCCTTGATAGTTTTCTGCCACAAAATATGTCATCCAAACCGTTTATTGTCATATTCATTTGAAGTGAAGCTCTACTCTAGCTTGATTCTTTGGATGTGCGGATTGTGTCATTTGAATCCCATTTTAATTTGTGCATTTGAGTCCTACTTTGCAAAAATTAGAAGCAAACATTGGAATAATCGATATTTAAGGTAATCTAATTATTGAGAGTTGAGAGAAAGTAGTAGAAGATAGGGAAGATGATTGGAAAGGAAAATGAGTCTCCTTCCTCATGAGTCATTATAGTGAGCAGTCGTATGATCTCATCTCGTCTTTTGCAGTCAAGAAAAATCCAGATACTGTGTGTATCTTTATTTACTCTGTCTTTATTCTGACTAACGCATTTTTTCTTTATTCTGTCTATACGCTTATTTACCCTATATTAGATAGAGATTATCTTTAACCATGGTAAAAACTAAGTAATGAAATGGTGCAAGCAAGTCACTCATTATAGTGTAAGTAAACTATTTTCAGTATCACGTAAGTATTATTATATACGACGTATGAATAAGAAAATATCTTAGCTTCATCCTCGTCCAGGTGCTTCACCACGTTTCTAGTTTGTCATTACCTTTATTTGTAGCCATTTTTGTATGTTCTTTTTTGATAGATTACGTTTTTTTTTTGCAAGAATGAGACGGTTCGCGAATTTGGTATTAATTTCCGTGTCTCACAATGTAGCTACCCCCTCCATAGTTTTAAAAATAGGATTTGATTTTTCAATCTTATTTTTTCTAATCATTTTCCACTTTTATTTACGTTTTGTTAGACCATATATTTTTCATATTTTTCTACATTATATATATATATATTTTTTTTTTTTCAAATCATTCATTTAACCGATTTTGTTTTTGAAATTTTGAAATTTCTAAATCTAGATTTTATTTTTGAAAATTTTGAACTTTAATTCACTATTTTATTTCCTAAAAGTAAACTATAGTAAAAAGTTGTTTCGAGGATATTTTTGCCACAAAATTTAAGGGATAATAGTAGGATAATTTAGCTATTTTGGTGGGAGGTATATTTGTCTATATTAAATTCTAGTATTGAAGTATAACTCTCTCATAGCCATTTTTGTTATATTAGATACTTTTGGTCATTTTTCAAGTAGAACTATTTAATATAGTCATTCCTCTAGTTGTCCCAAATAATAAACACTTATCAAATGCAATTGTATTTTTTTACTAAAAGAAAAAAATAAAGAAGAAAGAAAAAAACAAAAAACCGACAAACAACCAATAAAAATCATAACATTATGAACCATAAATGATTGGGTTTATATAAATTTTACTTTGACTTTTGAATACAACAAACAGAAACATTATTATTAGAACTCTAGATGAAAAGTGAAAACTATACTATAATGACTCCAATACATGAATGTCAGCTTTCTTTTTTGTTAGTACATATGAAAGTCTAATTTTAGTACTAGTTCATGTATTATATATATCATATTTAATTTTCAACCATTCACTTTGTTTTTTTTTTCCTAATAAATTCAAATGCACCATCATCATGATTTTTCAATAAGTTCCCACGTGAATCTTTCCTTCCACATTTCACCAATTATTGAAACTTTTTATTTATTTATATGTTTATTTTTTTGGTTGAGTTCACCAATTATTGTAACTAAAGCCATGGAAATTGCAGGAAAAAGAAAAGAATATTCTATAATATATTTTGTTGGGATACGATTAAGAAAAAAATTGTGATAAGTGTGCTTTTGGCAGAATTTTGTTATAGTTTTCGTCATTATAAATTTATAAAATAACCTTTTAATTCGTAAAAGGTTGAAAGTGGTAACGGGGGTTGGTTTTGAACGTTGTCGGTAACGGCTAGAAGGCTGGCACGTGCGAGAAGCACGAGCTGGCGTGCGTTTCCGTTCGACCAACTGACGGCCGTTTCAGTAACTTTTTTTTTGACAGCGCCGTTATAAGTAACCTAAACCTTATAGCAAACGAAACAATATTTCCTACATAAAGGGCCAAAAAAAAACAACAACAAAAAACAAGAAAATATTATATGGTTCATTTGATCTCAAATATTGTCGTAATTCAATCATATAAATGGATGTCACTTTTAATTTTCAACGGTGGAAAAACATTTTAAAGAGAAAATTTGCATTAAAAAATGTGAATCACAGAGGAAGTAGGTGCATTGAAAAATGTGATGAGAATTGATTTGTTTTTTCTCCATTGGAGTTATTCCTCTTTAAAAAAATTATAAAAAAATATTCCAAAGACTTTCGATATCATGTTTAATAAATCTCTACTAATTCATTCAACTCAACGCTCAAATACTAAATGTCTACTTAATTTCAACTCGTCATGCAATAAATGTACTATGTTAGAGTATTAGAATTAACGACATACAAACCTAATCAGACACCAGAATAAAATTTATTATTAGATGGAGATTCAAACCTCTAATTTTAATCAATTGACCTATGTTCAGATTCGAATATAAGTGAGAAAAAAATATGTTATACGTGTAGAAGTGACGAGGGTATCTTTTTTTTTCTTTATATATATATATTCTTATCTTACCCTCTCACTCCTTCCATTATACCTTTTGAAACTCTCTTTTCATATATGTCGTCTCTCTAGATCGGTCCCATTATTCTCACTTTTGTATCACTTCTCTCCCTCTCTTTTTCATCTCTCCCTTTCCTCCCTCCTCAAGCTATTATATTGTTCACAATCTCTCTCTCTCTCTCTCTAAATTGATTTTTTTTTTGGCAAAACTCTCTATAAATTGCTTGCCTAGTTCCACTCCTTCCCCTCATCTCTTCATCTTCAATCTCCCATTGCTTCATCTCTCGCTCAAATTTCTCTCTCTAACTTCTCTCTCTCTAGATATGGCAGAATTCAATGGTGGGGAGGGATTCTGTGCATCTCACGATCATGAGGTACTCTTTAAATCTCTCTTCAACCAACCGTCTGATTTCTACTTTAAACAAACCATATTACACATATTTGGCGTCCGTTTGATTATGTCCGTTGACTTTGACTTCTATTCTCCAATCAAACGGTGCCACGACACCGGATGTACCCAATCCCGACTGGGTTTCAGCCCCACCGGATCATTTCCATCTCGACGACATGTCGGTTTCCTTATAGCTTCAAAACTCCTTTTTCTTTTTTGTGGGTCCCGGAATCTGCAACGGCTAGAGGACAGAAAAAAACGGCACAAATATGTCGAACTCCGTTTTCTTTTCACCAACGGCGTCCTGGCGTGGGTCGGCGGTTCGCGTACCACGACGTCGTATTGGGATCGGGTCGTTGGGCTGTCAAAAACCCGATCACGTGGAAGCCCTGTTTTTCAACCCTGTACACGTGTCTCCTCCTTTTAACGACACCCGTTTGCCAACCTGGAAATTATAATAATTATCTCTTTACTTGCTAATTAATTAATTTATGAGATTTTTTCTTTTTGGGTTGATTATTTTATAGGCAATGTCCACGGGAAAGAAGTACGGAGGGTTGGTGCCAAGGAAGAAGCCCTTGATTTCAAAGGTTATATATTTTTATATTAAAATTTTAATATATTATCAAGGTTGTTGTGGAATTTTTGGTTTTTTTTTGGGGGGTTTGGAAAGTGAAAATTATTATTTCTTTTTGGTGGGAAAATAAGAGGAGTTAAAAGTGATGTTTGGATGCAGGATAACGAACGAGCCTTCTTTGATTCAGCGGACTGGGCCCTATCCAAGGTGATTCTGAAACCCGAAGATAAAAACTTGGGCCCAATCTTATTTCTTAACTGAAAGATAGAAAATTGGGCTGGCCCAAATGTAATTAAGGCTTGGCCCAGCCGTAAAAGGTATAAGAAAACAAGTAAAATAAAGAGGTAGAAATGATCTTTTCTCTAAATACATTTTGCCAAAAACTAAAAATAAAAATTATAAGTTGAGCATTGAATTTAAATTTTTATTTATTTTGTGCGTGTTTATTTTAAAATGGAAATTGCAGCAAGGGGCTCCTGGAGTACATAAAAAATCAATGGCAATGGTTGAGACTCTACGACCTAAATTACAGGTAATAAATAATAATTTCGCGTAAAAAAATTCCATTCATTAAATTAATATTATTTTATTGCATATTTAATTAGAGTATTATGTTAATTGATGGAAACTAATTTTATAATTGGCAGAGGACCCAGCGCCAACAGCTTCCTCCTCGGCAGCCTGCTTGCACGTCTGGACAGGACAACCTTGTAATGGTAAATTCTGTTTTATATAAATTATAAATATTTCACAGTTAATTTTGTTTTTAAACTTTTTAAAATTTTAATAAATCTTTGAAATTTAAATTATCTGTAGTTTAGATAAAGTGGCGCCAGAGATTAATTAGGCATGTAATTGAATCGAGTAAATTGTTGTGCAAAATCAATATTTAAGTTATTATGTAAAAAAAATAATCAAAATCAACAACTCACAAATGTAATTGAAACTTTTTAATGTTTAAATTGTAAATAAGTAAGATAGCCAAAGTTTAGGTACTCAATATGTTACTTAATCTAAAACGTAATTTGTATCAATTTCAAATCTATTTTTTTTAATTGAATTTTCTTGAGTACTCATCCATCTATTTTATCGGGTCTAATTAGTTCTTGGATTGTGCCCACCTAATCTAATTTTAAAAAAATAGTGTAACATAGACTAAGGATTAATATAATTTAAAAGTTATGAATGTTTTAAAGATTAATATATACCATATTGAAAATACATAAAAAGTAATTTAATTTCAGTTATAAATATTTTTTCTATTACAAATAATTAAATACATTCTTTAATATATTTTTTTTTAATTTTTGTTCATCGTTCATTCTTTTGCAGGAAGATTGAGACCTAGTGCATCAGTTTAGAAAATAATAATTGAAAATGAAAATCAAGTGGGAGCCCTTTTTTTTTTTTAATTTTAATTTGTTTGGGCGCACTTGTCTTTTTCTTCCATGCTTAGTTGAATGGAAATGTGTAAATGAACCATTTATTAAGTAACAATTAATGAATATCTTGACGACATTTTAAAAATATACAAGTTTTAAAAATTATTTATATAAACCAATACGAATATAGTTTAGCGATTGTTGACTTATATCTTAAACTTATAGGTTGTGTCCCACGGTGCACCTAAAATAAAAAATAAAAGATTATTTATAAAAGAATAAAATTTGAATTTTGTTTTTCTTACTTTATATGTTTTCAGTTTTCTTAAAATATTAAGAATAGTACTATTTTGTTTTTTCACTTAAAGAATAGCATATTGAGTGTAAAAAGAAATCAGTATATTAATCTACAATATTATATACTTGAAGCATAATTTTCATGTTTTGTTTAATGTAAAATTTTTAAACAAACAAAGAGGAAATAGCACACATACTTCTGTTTCTAGTTTTATTTTTCAATAAAAAAACAATTATTAAATTAGAGTATACATTTCTTACTTAATAAATAAATAAAAAAAATAATGAGAAATGACATGTCATTAATTTCCTCTAAATTATTTTAATTTACCTTGACTTTTTTAGACCAATAAGTCAATCTATGATATTTGACACGTCATTAATTTTACCATTTACACTCTTATTGGAATTAATAATTAAATAAAACGATTCAAATTTAACTAAACTACACAACGACACTGCAAAGCTGCTTTAGTGAGAGAGAAATTTGCTTTAGTGGGAGAGATTTGATAAACCATAGGGATAGGATGCAAACCAAGAAAAAGATTTGTAACTCCTTGGGTTGCGATAGTATAAATGTTTTGTGAAATATTTGGCAACGAGGATATAATATACTAAAAATTGATGTTTTATCCTCCATATCGCAATAGAAACCATTCATTTAAGTGAGATGGAAGAAAAGCACGGAACACAATTATTATAATCTTGTGCTATCAAAAGAGCTCTTTCTCGATTGCTAGGGTTTATTTACTATGAAATATGTATCACGTTTCTTATTTTCAGATTTATTGAATTGTTAATATTTTTTTTAGACTATTTTTGGATTATATAATCCAAACAGTGAAACTTCAACTTTTTGTATTTTTAGATTTTAAATTTGAGACTTCCAGATGAAGAATCATATTAAAAGAAAGATAAAATTTCTATTCAATATACTATTTTATTTCATTGTTCTAAATTATTTCATTTAAAAAAAAATAAAAACAGGTGAAACATAATAATATTATAAAATAGCAATTATTAAAAATGTATAATGTATATATTTTTTTTTCAGTACAACAATTAGAGGTGAGATATTCGAATTCATTATCTCTAAATCAAAGACGTGTGTTAATTATCATTGAACTAAATTCATATATTGGCAAATGTATATCAAATTAAGTTAATTAACAATATTTTAAATTGAACTAAACACGAACATAAATATTGTTTGATTAAGAAAAATCTTACTTCGAATCTCCATCCACATACAAGACCATGTGTTATTGTAAAGAAAAAAAGAAGAATGAAAAAGAAGATTGAACTTTTTAGATGTGTTCAAGATTGAGACGGGTTTGAATCGAACTACAAAATAATCGAGAGGATCACAAGAGGATCGATGAACTGAGTTCGAAATGAGTGAAAGCTCATAGAAATTATGTTAGGCCAACACAAAAGTAGGATTTAAATCTATATGCTAAAAAAGAAATAGACGTCAAATGTACGTGCGCCATTTTGAAATCGTATTTTATAATTTTCTTGCAATAAGATAATAAAGATGTGTTTGATTGAGGATTTTTTTTTAATAGTGCTATTTTCAAAAGTAATTACGAAAATATGCCACCTCCCAAATTATTTCCAAAAATAATGTTTTGGAAATAGCAGGTCGTCTCTTGAAGTGGCAAATACTGGTCGTGAAAAGACGACCAGCTAACGTGACGCTTACAAACCGCCACGTTAATTTTTTTAAAAAAATAAGGTTTGGTAGTCTCTTCAAGAGACGACATATATCGCGGGATTTCAAAAATCCCACATGATCGTCTCTTCATAATATTATTCTAAGCAAAAACAAAACTATTATTATATATATATATAATACAATGTTTTAAAATGAAATCAATACTGTAGTGCAGTGGATAAGAGATCGCTTTATAAATTAAAGGTCATGGGTTCGAGTGGTGATATTGGAGTTTTTTTTTTCAACTCAAGTATCACTATTCAAACCCGTGACCTTTAACTTATCAAAAAAATCTCTTAGCACTGTGCCACAATATACATTTTATCTTGAAACGTTGTGTTATATATATATAATAATTGTTTTGTTTTTGCCTTAACATTATTTTTGGAAATAGTTTAGGAAGTGGCATATTTTTGTAATTACTTTCGAAAATAACATTATTAAAAAAAAATCCCGTTAGAGATCTAACCAAAAGAAATTACAAACTAAATATTTAGTTTAATTGTAAAGTTATATTAATTAATTTATTAACATTTTTTATAAATTTTATATTATTACGTAATTTACAATACATTATATTTTATCTTTTATCTGTTTAATTTTAACAAACATAAAATGAGTTTACGAGTTTTATTAATAGAGATAAGTGTATAATATGTAATTAAGAATCTTCCAAATTCTACCATGCTTGTATTCTTCTATCTGGAAAAAAGAGAAGCAGAATCCTAATTTCCAACAACAGATCCATTTTCTCCATAGATAAAAAATCAGTGGGAATTCGGTTCGAGATTTATAAACGAAGTGAGCAGCAAGCCTTCGGGTGAGCTCCTGAAGGACATGAGAGGGCTTCCTTCTTCGGCTTTCAGGGCAACGCCTGTACTAAGAAATCGACTGACCAGCAAGAATCGGAGACAATTCCCTTCGAATACAATCCAGAGAACTTCAAAGCAGAGCCCTTCAAGAGGTAATCCTGCTCCACTAATTACCCATTTAAAAAATCCCAACTTGGTTCGGCTTCCCAATCCTTCTCCTCTTGCTGATAAACTTAGTTCGAGTCTTGAACCAATTGATCATTCATATATTTCTAGAGTTCTTTCGAGCAAGGACTGGCTTCTTTTGTTAAACCACGAGTTTAAGGCCAGCAGGATCGTTTTAGCTCCTCAATTTGTGGTTAGTATTTTGCAAAATCAAGAAAACCCATTGAATGCCATAAGATTTTATATCTGGGTTTCCAACGTCGACCCATTACTTGCAAAGAAACAAGCGATTCGGGGAGTCCTTGGCCGCAACCTTTACAGAAAAGGCCCTGACCGTCCGATGTTGTTATCTGTTGATCTGCTTCAGGAAATTAAAGAGTCTGGTCTTAAAGTGACTGAGGAACTGCTTTGCATATTAATTGGCAGTTGGGGTAGATTGGGTTTGGCAAAATACTGTGTTGAAGTATTTGGGCAAATTGGGTTTATGGGTCTTAATCCCAGCACGAGACTGTACAATGCTGTAATTGATGCATTAATCAAGTCCAATTCATTAGACTTGGCTTATTTGAAATTTCAACAAATGCCGTCTCATAACTGTGTTCCTGATAGGTTCACTTATAACATTCTCATCCATGGTGTTTGTAGGCTCGGGGTGGTGGACGAGGCGCTTCGTTTGATCAAACAAATGGAGGGATTGGGATATTTTCCAAATGTTTTCACATATACAATCTTGATTGATGGATTTTTCAATGCCAAGAGGGCTGATGAAGCCTTCAGAGTTTTACAGAAAATGAAGGAGAGGAATGTGGTTCCGAATGCAGCTACTATGAGATCCTTGGTTCACGGAGTTTTCCGTTGTATTGCCCTGGATAAGGCGTTTGAATTTTTATTGGAATTTGTTGAGAAGAAACAGGGCGTATCTCAGTTGGTTTGTGACAATATTCTTTACTGTCTTTCAATGAATTCTATGGCCAGTGAGGCTGCAATGTTTTTGAGTAGAACTGGGGAGAAAGGTTATGTGCCGGGCAGTTCAACCTTCAATGTCACCATGGCATGTGTATTAAAGAAGCTAGACCTGAAGGAAGCATGTGATATATTTGATATTTGTATACAGAAAGGTGTCAAGCCAGGGTTCAGTACTTATCTTGCACTTATTGAAGCTCTGTACAAGGCGGGAAAAGTGGAGATTGGGAACCAATATATGGATTGGATTATAAAGGATGGTCTTGTTTCCAACATATATTCATATAATATGATCATTGATTGCCTTTGCAAAGGCAAATTAATGGACAAGGCATCAGAAATCTTCAGTGGTCTGCAGTATAAAGGCATTTCTCCAAATATTGTAACTTTTAATACTCTTATAGGTGGGTATTGCAGAAATGGAGATATGGATAAAGCTCAGGAACTTCTTGAAATGCTATTAGAATGTAGTTTTAGACCAGATATCTTCACATTTAATTCAGTAATTGATGGCCTCTGTCAAGCACACAAGTATGAGGATGCTTTTGGTTGTTTCACTGAAATGGTTGAGTGGGGTCTCAGTCCAAATTCTATCACATATAACATATTAATTCATTCCTTTTGTGCGATTGGAGATGTTGCTAGATCTACTCAACTCTTGAGAAAAATGCAACTCAATGGTATACAACCCGATAGTTTCTCCTTCAATGCCCTTATCCAAAGCTATTTTCGAATGAATAAAGTTCATAAAGCTGAGAAGCTTTTCAATTTGATGTTAAGATTGGGTATACAGCCTGACACTTATACGTATGACATTTTTATCAAGTCATTGTGCAAGTCAGGTAGGCATGAAGAAGCGAAGGAGATGCTTCTCTCAATGAAAGTGAACGGTTGTACTCCTGACTCTTATACTTGCAGTCTTATTAGTGATGCTCGTGCCCATATTTAGGTCTTTATGACAATGCTGATGATGTTACGAAGACTGGAGAATTATGAGAAGAAGAACATCATATAATTGACTTGGAAATTGGGGATTGGCCATTTGTTGGTACTGATCTCATGATGTTCTCTCATATGAATTTACATAGAAGGCTACATTGTTTTAAGCACTGACAAAATCAAAAGCATCCATTGTTTCAGAGATAGGTGGATGGGTGACTCACATTTTGTCTGATGCGTTGATGAAGTCCGGTGAGTTTTCAGACTCCAAACGTTGTAAGGACAGACGAGATTCTTGTTGAATTAACCAAGGTGTACAAAGCTAGCTTGAATGTCCATAGTTATTAAAATGATCATGGTGTTTTCCTAAATCTTGATGCTTGACACTAAGAGCGATGTATGCTAAAACTCAAGCTGCTATTGTTATCTTCATTTGCAAATTTGCAATTACACATAGGTGTGTGGTATGGCACGATCACTTCCATTCTGGCTTCTCTTATTCTCTTACAGTGTAGTAGAAACTCCAAGGGTCATTAATTGGGGGAACGGAACTTACCATCTGCCTGCTGCATCATCCCAAATGGCACAATAAGGTGTTCATATTTTGGAAACTTATTTATGCTGTAGTCTTGGAGTTTCTTCTACAGCAGGAAAAACAGAAAGTTCTGTATGATGGATGTTCATCTGTCATTCACGTGACCTTGATACAGCTTATTGGTTTTTAATAAGAGGCAAATACTTTATTGGTTGCCAATTATTGGTTTTTAATAAGAGGCAAATACTTTATTGGTTGCCAATGTAAAAAGGGGACCAGATGTTATCTTCCTATGTATTTATTTTGCAAAGAAGAGTCCAACTTTAAAGAATTATTACTTTGATTTCTCTATAAGATTATAACCATAACTATTAACCTATGCTTGATTTGAGGACTGCACACTCCATTGCCGATTGTAAATCAGGTTTTTGAACTATTATAATGTAAGACATTGGGGATCTTCTATCACCAACAGATTGAAAACAAAATTACAAGCAATCTTGATATCATTAGTTTCTTGTGTTATAAAAAGGACTTGACATGGCTGTTTCTTTTGGATTTTGAAGGGGGATTTGGTCTGTTAGTTTCGCATCTAGCTCTTATGGAGATAACATTACGGTATTAAAGTTGTCCTAATAGCTTTCCACTCTGCAAATTGACCCTCATATTATTTGCCACTTTTTTTCTCTATGCAGAATGGCTATGTTGCAGAGGATTATATGATTTTCCTTTAATTATATCTCTTATAATTGCCATTTGATTGTGGTTAATACTTTTGATAGGTTAAGTGGATGAAGTTGTACGTGTAAAGGGATGCCACAGGTTTTGATCCTGTTGAAATTTGTCCAAGAACTTGATGTGTTTGGGTCTCGCAAGGACGTCGGGATAGAGGTAATTACTGATTACGCAACACATTACATGAATTCTGTTTAAAAACTTACTTTTGATATTAAACATCTTTTGCTTGTAGTCTTACTGGGTACTAGGAGGGTGATGGTTTAATACTCATATCGTGTTATGATTTTTTTTGATGAGAAACAATATTTCATTGATGGTATGAAATATACAAAAAGCCATATAGACAATTACAAGAAAACTTGCCAACTTGTAATAAGGGCATTTAGTGAATAGCTATTAAAGGGGTAGAAACATTTACATCAACCAAGAGCTAGTATATAACTCTATCAAAAAAGATATCAAAAGGAAGGACTTTGTCATTAAAGACCCTATTGTTCCTCTCCAACCATAATTTCCACAGAAAAGCTCGAACAAACTGCACCCATAAAGTTACTCTTTCCTTCTTGAATGGGTGTCCCACCAAGAGTTGTTCAAGAAAGGTAGATGGCTTGTTGTGAAGGGCTGTCTTCCATCCAAAAGAAGTGAGGAGGTGGTTCCAAAAACGAGATGCAAATGAACAGTGGATAAAGAGATGGCCTTGAGTCTCTTGTGCCCCAAAACAAAAAAGACAGCAATTTGGAGAGAGAGCTATGTGTGGGTGTGTTCTTTGGATCCTGTCCTGGGTATTTATCGCCCCATGACTAAGTTCCCAACAAAAAAACTTAACCTTTTTGGGGCATTTTCCTTGCCATATGCGAGGGAGAGGGTGGAGGCCGGTTGGGAAGCATTGGTAGTGAGGGCGCCGAATGCCTTTTTGGTGGAGAAGGAGCCGGTTGCATCAAGAGGCCAAGTCCATCTGTCAGATTGGGAGGTGGGAGTGTTTTCATTTAGGATGTGGGAGAGACGCAGCCAATCCGATAACTCTTCCTCTTTAAGGGGTCAACGAAAATTATAATCCCATGAAGAAGATGTTTTCGTCCATAAGTCTGTGATGGCTGCCTCTTTGTTGGTCGAAATGGCGTATAAGTGTGGGAAAAGGCAGTCCAGGGTTCCACGCTTGAGTCATCTGTCCTTCCAGAAACTAATTGGACTGTTTTCTCCAACTCTACACAAAGCAAACCTCTTGATAAAGCTGGTTTGTTGATAAATTCCAGTCCAAGGGCCTTTGTAAACATTAGATCATATGCTTGGCCATGTGTACGAGAAAGACCCTGTATATTTAGAGCTTTCTCCATAGTTGGTTTGGTTCTGTGATGTATCTCCAAATCCATTTGGAAAGTAGAACTCGGTTCCTTTGTTTGAGGTTCCCAACACCAAGGCCACCTTCACAAATTGGGAGTTGGGGGTGAGACCAACTGATGAGATGAGGCTTCCTATTTGTAATCTCTGAATACCTTGCCAATATGTTCATCTGCTTTGCTGGATAATTTGAAGATGGAGAGATAGTATATGGGCAGATTAGTGAGGGTGAGTCTCCCCCTTTTGAAATGGATAGATTTCTCCATTTGCTAAGCCGGTTTTGGATCCTTTCTATAATCGGCTTCCAGAAAGCCTCCCTTCTAGGGTTACCGTTCAGAGGAAGACCCAAATAGGTACTTGGCCAGCTCCCATATGCACAGCCCCAATCCTTGACGATCTGTTTTGTAATTTGTGGACAGGTAGAGATGCCATACACGCTGGATTTTTTATAGTTTATGTTGAGACCCGATGCCATCTCGAAGAACTTTATGACTTTGTGAAGACTTTTTATGGTGTTGGGTCCTTTTTAGAAAAAAGGAGCGTGTCATCTGTAAAAAGGTGGTTAATATGAACCAAGCCACAACTAGAAGTGTAACCTGTTAAAAGGCCTTTGAGCTCTCCATGAAGAAGCAACCGGCTTAGGACATCCGTAACCATGATGAAGAGGAAGGGGGACAATAGGTCCCCTTGTCTCAAACCTCTCGTTGCAGTGAATGTTCTCCTAGGCTTTCCGTTGATGATGATGGAGAAACTTGTAGAGGAGATACATGCTCATATCCATTTCCTCCAGGTCACCCCAAAACCTTTGTAGTGCATAACCATATCCAAGAAATCCCAGTCAACCATGTCAAATGCCTTTTCGAGGTCCAGTTGAAAAACGATCCCTTCATCTTTTCTAACAAGCCATACGTCAATAATTTCGTTTTCCATGAGAGAGGAATCAAGGATTTGTCGTCCTTCTACGAAAGCAGAATGGTGATCAGTGATGGTGAGGGGAAGGACCTTCTTAAGCCGTTCAGAGAGAACCCGAGCAAGAATTTTGCAAGCACATAGAACGAAGCTTATGGGTCTGTAATCGTGTCCTGTTTTGGCATCTCTCCGTTTGGGGATGAGGCAAATATAGGTCTCGTTTAGGGTAGCGTTGATGATTCCTTTTTTGAAAAAGTCGTGGAACATTGCCATAATGTCATCTCATATCGTGTTAAGATTGCTGTTAGTTATCATATTTTCTTTAGTTAGACTGCAGTACAGTAAGTTTCTTGATGCAAAAACGTGGAGATTTCCCCACCACATTATGCAATGAATTCTGGAGCAGTAAAACCCTGTAGAAAACCAAAACTTTTGTATGGTCTTCGTGGCAGGGAGGAGTCAATAGCAGTGACGAAGTCCAATAATCTCACCCTAACATGTCCTAGCTGGTGCATTTTATGCAAGGAACATGTAGAAACTATTGTCCAGTCCATCTCTTCCCAACTGTGAGTTTACTCTCAAGTGGTGGCATGCTTGCCATAAAGCTTCCATTTTCGGTGGTGTTTTCCAAGAACCATAAGAGAAACCATAGAGAAAACATTATGGTGGTCTCTGTTCAAAGGAAAAAGTAGAATTTGTGAAGGCTTCTGTGGGAATTATGGTTGATTATTGATTGGAAATAGAACCTTCTAAGACATTGAAATTACTGGTGATGCTTTTCAGTTATTGGGATAGGGTATCATTCTGTCCTCTTCCTCTAATTGGAGCTCTCTTTGTAATTATTTAATTATTTTTTAATTTTTTTTATAATTATTCTATTTCATTATTTGTGCCAATTGGTGTTTTTTATTGTGTAAGCTCCTTGGCCTTTTATGACCATGTTTTGTCCTCTCATTTATATTCCTACATTCTTGAATGAAAGATCTTTCTTAAAAAAATGATTGCTTTTTAGTTAAAAAGCTTCATGCCATGATCTTAGTGGGATTTTAGCGAGAGGTATGCCCAGAGCGGGTGCATTGAGCTTGAGGGTTGCGGATGGGAAGGGAAAAAATCAAAGGGTAAAATGTTTTGTTCATAGGTGTAAGCGGTGACGAAGATAAACTTGAGGACTTTGACCAATTGGGTGGAATTGCCTTCTTTTGCTTTTCATATTTTAAAAGTTTCGAAGAAGACGGATTTTTCTCAAGGAGGGAGGCATACTTTAATCTTGCAATCTCGAGTGCAATCCCCCTTTTCAAAATTCTATCTGACATTAAACAGAAACACAAGTGGCTTAAAGAGGAATTTTTTATGGGAGGTTGTGGAAAGGTCCCCCCTTTTTTCTTTTTAACAAAAAACAACTTTTTATTGATTGAGGAAAAGGAAAATTGTTTAGGATACAAGCCCCAGGAGCAAAATAGAAAGAAAAAGTCAAAACTAGAAAATGACAATCTCAAGGAGCAATACAATCAGATTGAATAAGAAAGAACATTAAAAAACCAAGAACCACCAATGAAAGGCTCAATAACAGCAGAATTGAAACTTGGGTACCAAAAATCTCCAATTATTAGACGAAGAAAGAAGGATTTGAAGAAGAAAAATCATCAAGAACATCCTCATTCTTAAGCTCCTTTAAGTAGTCATTAAACAATAGAAGCTGATTGTTAAGTAGTCATTAAACAAAAGAAGAAAAGGGGTTGTCCCCATTCAGTCAGTCGGAAGTCAGTGTCAAGATCTCTTGAGGGGGGTGGGTTGAAAATTTGAATTACCAGAGATTAAGGCCCTTTTGTTTTGTTCAAGTGGTTGTGTTGGTGTTTATGACTCCTCTCTAAAACCACATGCCATTGTGAGATTGGATTAAGTAGATAGAAGGTTAACCCCATCGGCCATTGGTTAGATTTTAATGAGGGTTCTAATAACTCGCAATCTCTAAGCCTCTTCCTGGTTCCTTTAGTTTCTATATAGAGGATTGTGGCATAATCAAATTCAAGGACTAATTGATTGCTAAAGATTGCTCAATAGCTTCTATTATTTATGTTGGGGGGGTGATTAGCAATTATTTCTCTTGCAAATTTATGTTTTTACTCAACTGGTTTCACTTTCCTTGTCTCACCCCACAAAAATGGAAGGGAGAAAAGGTGAGTTTCCTTTCCTGGTTTGTTGTGCTTAGTAGAAATATCGAATCTGTTTGTGGCTCTTCTGCTTCTACGTGTAATGATAGGTTCTCTATAAGCAGGCGTGGGAAGATTTGAATCATTTGTTGTATGGAGACGTTCTTTTTGTCTTGAGGTTTGATGTTATGACACAATGGACAAATTCTCTGTGCTTCTTTGGCAAGTGGTCTATTTGCACTTTTGTAGGGTATTTGGTTGGAAAGGAAATAGAGGGTCTTCTCAATGAAAGTGCTGTTTCTTATAAAAAAAGAGGAAATAGAGGGTCTTTTCAGACGTAGAGGATTCTTAATGGATGTTTGAGAGTTGGCCCGCTTTAATGCCTCTATAAGATTTCATACTTCTAGACTTCTTTTTGTAGTTGTCATTCACTTTTTCTACCAACAGCTGGCTTCCTTTTTTCTCTAAATAAATTTTGCCCTGGTGTTGGTCCGACTGCTCTTTCTGGGGCCGTGTTGCGTGTCTTCATTTATGTTAATGAAAGGTCGTACGTTGTTAACGGTCTAGGTATATGATCCAGAAGCCATTTTAAAGGTTAAAGGGAGATGACCTTGGTTGCAAAATGTATTTTGGGATACTTCCATATTAACCCGATTTTAAAATGTAGTCATCTATCCATCTACACGATCAGTTTTACGTATTAGCAACCTACCCATCAAGGCTGCGACTGCAATTTGTCATCGGGCCGATGCCTATGCATCAAGTTGATGATGAAAAAAGGTTTCAATGTATTGATGGCTAGCAACTGACATTCCTTTGGTCTTGTTGGAATATTTGTCTATTTGCTAAATCAGGACCACCGCATTGATCCATTTTGGTTAAATGCCATTCTGCAAGTGGGTTTTTGTATTTATTGTATTTGCTCGGCAACTTGAATTCTTTCACCATAACTTTATGAAAGTTCTCTTTAATTGCATTTTTGCAGGGATAGTTACTCGTCGAGGCGAAGGAGAATCTGTTGGGCTTGAACAGAAGTTGGTATGTTTCACTCGATGATGTCTCTTCAAGACCGCGGAAAGTCTTGACATCATGAGTCAATTGGCTTGCTTTTCAGTCAAGTTTACTCCGACTTGGTGAGCTCTAGAAATGAAGGCTGCAACACTACGTAGAATCGTCTATCTACTACGACTCTTAACCGACGAGATCTTAAAGCTTATGATAAGTCTAACTCAGCATGGTCTACCTTCTTCACAATCATAGACTGTAAACTTTTTTATAAAAAAGTCAGTTATTTGGATTCTCCTACCTACATGATCTCCTTTCTATTGTTTAGATGTACATAATATCAATCCGATCGACACAAATACGTATTCAATCGCTGTAATAAACACTCTTCACAATGTGTTAACTGAAGTTTATGTCTTTATCATTATTACTTTTGGAGAATATTACAATTTAATGGAGTAATGTCACAAATATCTTTTCAGCTATACTGAGGTGAAATTTAAACCCCTTTTGAGGAAAGAAATTGAATTTCTTCTTTGAAATTGAGTTTCCAGCCTTTGTGTTGTGAAATAAATGAGACATGTGCTTTATTTTTGTCTTTTTGGGACAGGTTGGAGATGACATCAACAGCTTCCAACTTCAAAAAGGGAAAAAAAAAAGGCTTCCAACTTAGCTTAGAAACCCCAACAATGACCTCTCATTCAGTACATCTTTTTGCAATGATCTACTGGTCGCTTTCTTCTTCCTTTTCAATGTCATTATATATATGATTTGCAGGTTGGATTTCTTGCAAAGATCTGAGATTAATCGGAGTGTATGGATTTGCTACTTTTATTCGAAAACGTGAATTCATTGTTATTTCACATTGTTGTCGCTCAAAATTAGACTTTGGTCGTAACTCCGAATGTTGGATACAATTTAGTGACTGCCACGTGTCAATGAACCATTGGTCGCATGGTACGTCACCATAATAACTTATTGCATAAATACATCTTCGTAATGATTGGACTAACCAATATAGATCTTAATGGTCGATCTTAATAAAGGACGAGCTGACGATCACAACTTTGCACTTTACTGCTCTTAACCATTCTTCAAAACAATATGTGGATCAAAGGTTATGAATAGAGGGGACATGCTCTACTTTCCAAGTGTGTTATACTATTTCTCTCTTTGAGTAATAGATCGGACATAGATTCACTAGAGCATTGGAGTCTCTCTCTATGCATGTTTTGTGTAGGTCAACTTTCAGTTTGAGCATCGGAGGAAGATCTAAATCGTGATTAAAAGCTGAGTAATAAGTTCTTGAGAATGCTTCTTCCGACAAAAAAAAAGTTTTTGAGAATGCATATCGTTGTCTTATGTGTGATAGAGCTAATATATAAACAATTTTTTTCAACCTTCTAAAAAAAATATATTTTTTTTAAATTGAGATTCAATTCTCAAATCTGCGGTCAAACACAAACATGTAATATAACTTTATTTTAATGAATCCTTTATTTTCATATTTTTGTTTTTGAATTAACAACCAAACACACCGAAAATCACATTATGTTTTTTTTTTCTTGCTATTAAAAAACTAAGTAAAAGAAATGTTTCTCAGTAATATTTCATACTTTCTAATTTAAATTTTGGAGAACAAGAAAACTAGAAATATATATATATACACACATAATTTCGAGGGTAGAAAACTAGAAATAGTTATAAAATACTGTTCCAACTTTTTCAATAAAAAAAAAAGCCAAAGAAGAACAAAAGACACATTGAGTTACAATACAATTTTGTTCCTCTTTTCTTAAAAGCAACAAATAAAAAATATAAAAAAACCATAAACCAAAAACCAAAAACAAAAAACACGAAACAAAAATCTTATCAACATCCTGTACTAATAATTTTGCTACTTAAAATAATAAGAGACCGTTTGTTTCATGGGAATCTTGGGATGGTCATCTAGATGCCCGTATTTGTTAGATACGAATGTTGGATTCTCGGACATTCTTAGATGCCCGAGCATTCTAGGATGCTTATACGGGAGACATCTGAGCAATTTTAGATGCCCTCTTGTAATATGAGTTTCTCAGATTCCCGTGTTGAGGACATCTTCTTTTGACAATTTTGTCCCTCATCGTTTTTGTTCTATAATATTTTTTCATCAATATTATTTATTTCTCATTTATTTTATCTTATTTTAAAAATAAATGTATGCACTAATTCATTGATAAATATCTAAATATAATTTTATTTATATACTACATTTAGATATAAAATAAACATTAGTTAATAGTATAACATATTCTTAATTTGTTTTAATTCAAATTTAGGGTGCAATCCTTCATTTATTTTACTCTTCCAATAGTACCCACATAAACTAAAATTGACATAAAAATATAATATTAAATTAAGAATTCAAATAATATTAAATTTAACATATAAATTATATGACGACTGCTAAGGGCATTTTTGAAACATTACATAAATTTACAATATTCCCAATGAATAAATCCTGCAAAACAAACGTGGTTATTTGAAATTCCGGACATCTAAAATTCCAGGCATATGAGATTCTAGGTATCTGAAGATGTCGTTCCCAAAAAAACAAACTGCCCTAAGAGTGTCAATAAACCAATCTAGGAAAAGCTAATATTAGCAAGGTTTAATTATATTATCTCACGTAGTTATTGTAAAGTATGTACATTCTTTCATTATTATGGTTTGGATATTTTCATTATTTATTACTACATTTAATTTTTGTGTTTATCAAACCTCCATTTATATACAATAATTATTTTCATCAATTATCATGAGCACAATTTGGTGCTAAAAGTACGATTCATTACATTAACCTCTTTATGGTTAAATGACATTAAAATAAAATTTTTAACATTACCCTTCATTACTGTATTAGTGTTTGATAATCATTTTTAGACAATTTTATCCTGATAATTTGAATTGGTAATTTTAATAATGCCGTTAATTTATCTTTATAATTTTTACCATATTAAAAGGTGTAATAGTTAGAGAATTATTTTTAGACTTATTTGTTTTTTATATAATTTTAAAACTCAAATCTGCACCTGAAAATTAAAATAATATTTATTATTTTAAATTCTAAATTAACTTAAAAAAATACATTACACGTGTAATATTTATACATCTTAGAGAAACCCCACGTTAAAATTAGTTTGGCATATGAGAAGGTCATCGATTTATCAATAAGAAATGGTATTAGAACCCACCAAAGAATTAAAATATGATGAAAACATTCTTATTAATGTTAATGAATATTTATGAAAAAATAATGTAAATTAATAAATTCATTTAAATTTATCCATTTTTTTAACACAACATGTGAGGTGAGAATTCAACTTACGACTTCTTGGTTGGAGATTATGTTAATTACTAGTGAGTTATTATTCGTTTTGGCCATTTAAATTTATCCATTAATAAGAATTTATCAACATTTTTCTTGATACTATATACGAAAAAATTGACTCTTTAGATATTAATGATACTCTTTTATTTATGAAATATTGACAAAAATATGAACATGTCATGTCACTATATATTTCACTTCATGATTAGAACAACTCTTCCCTTACATTAGTCGATTGAAAATCCAACTCAAAGATCCAAGAGGGGAACATTGGCCATGTAATAATCCCATATGGGTTATAAAAAAAGAAGGAAAAAAAATGTTAAATTAGTGTATAAAATGTACTAAATTTAGTCCTCGAATTTTGAACATGGTATCCATTTGATCCCATTGTTGTTAATACTCTTGATTGAACATGATCGTGATACGCGTTCATCAAATATGAGACTGGATAAATATATGTCATGCCAATTGTTTAATGATATACGTTAATATAAAATCTATGATATATGTTAATATGAAATATATCAAATAGAAAGCTCATATAAAACTTGAAAATGTTGAAGAAACTTCTATAAAGTTCAAAGGAAATAAATAAGTACAATACACAAGGTTTATGGAAAAATTTATTATTAAAAAACCAAATTATAGACTAAAGGATAATTATCTCAACCTTGCGTATTTACTAAATTATCATTGAATCTAAAAGATTAAACTAACGAGTTACGTTGAAAGGTACTACAAGAGATAACATTACAAAATTTTAAATATAAGATCTCTAGTTTTGATACCATGTCTAGCCATCATTAAACCAAAAGATTTTTTAGATGATGAATTCTAGTAAATATAAATGTTGAGGGTGAAAAACAAGCTGGAAACTGGAAAATGTTGGATTTGTAAGGAGTGCAAACAAAGTCTCACGCATTAGTTAGGGAAATGGGTTAGGATGACAGGACTTTTCGATGTACGTACAAACTAACGAAGGGAATGATGCTGAGTCTAGCATGCGAGTGGATTAGTGGGCCCCACCATACCTCATGCCAATGCTAGACGTCCTTTCTAACCAACTCCATCACCTTGACCATGGGAGGACATTAGGTGGGGCACCGCACCGGTATTGAGGTCTGTTGTTGCAGGTTAACTTATCCGACGGCCTCCGATCAAAGGACACATCGACCAGCCAGATTTCGACCTCAACAGTAACATTTTTATCTGTACTTTAACAGTATTGACAGCGAAGAGAGCCCCGGATTTATAAATGAGAAAGAAAGTTTATCGATTGAAATGGCTTTCAAGATTACAAATGAGCCAAATAAATTACCAAATGCTAAACTTTTTCCCATATCAAATAGAACGTACCTCACACACAGCTAGCCAGTACAATGGGTCATTCCCAGTCGAACAATGCATGTGAAACCATTCAATGTATGAAAAGGAATATGCCTTAAATGTTCCTGTGAAGGTAATTTAATTGGCCCCAATGTTTCAATCCCTCAATTATTTTTTAGACCTTTTTTGCATGATGGGATTTCTAAAAAAACCAGTCTCTTTTTAACTCCAATCTCTGAAAGTTTTTAAATTTTTTTTCCTCCCCTTTAATATTGTTTGGTAAGGATTCAGATATTTGCAACAGAGATTCTATGATTTTCCACTTTTGGTAGCTTTTTCAGAGCAAATCTCATAGAATTTTCAGCCATTTTTTGGGCATGTATATTTCAAGCTAGGAGCTGCCAGTAGGCCATTAGCTCGTTTTATGCTTATGAATTTAGTGAAGATGGCTGCACTATAATGAAAATAATATGGCTGCTGTTTTATTGAGTAAATAATCCTTGGTATCATTAATCCTATGGTTTTTTTTTTTCGGATTTTTCTAATGAATTACTGTAGTTTCCAGATATTTTGATTGTTGAGAATGAAATGGAAGTCCCAAATTGGTACACAAGGAGAAAGTTCATGGGTACCGTATATAAATAGACGACAAACATCTCCATTAGTACGAGACAATTCGAGTAAAATTAAAAGTAAAGCTATAAAGACTTATGTCTCAAGTGGATACTATCATATCATCACATATGATCATGACAATTATTTTAAAAGATCTTTTTTTCTATACATTGTTCTCTTGTAATCTATGATTTTTTTATTTTTTTTTGGAATTTCACCATTTTGGGTAGAGATCAAAGGATTGATGACCTTATGACATGACTCAACAAAAAAAAAACTATTAGTTTCTCTTTTTGTTTTGAACTCAACACCATAATGACATACTTGAATTATGTTCAGATTGACATCTCCCTCGTATGAAAACTTTTTTTTTGAGATATATGACAATGAGTCTTTTGCTATATGGTAATAAAATATATTTTGCTCTATGAAACTCTTTAGTAAAGACGACTAAAAGTCTAATTTTAATACCATAAATAACTAGCTAACAAAGAGTTAAATGCATTATTATTCTTTTAAGTGACATCTAAAGTAAGCTGTTAGTTATGTTGATGGAGTAGTTAACCATCATATGGGTGACTTATTGGTCTAAAGAAGCTAGGATTAATTAAAAAGGAATGAGTTCAAACCCCATGATGACCTCTTATCTTAGAAATAATTAGTAATTTCAATATGTTTTCAGTATCAAATGTTGTAGGATCAGACGGTTAATTGATAGATTTGCTAGAAAACATCTTAACATTTTTCTTTATTTCAAGTCGGTGGATCTTCTCCATTACGATCTCCTATAGTTTGTTTTTATGCTTGTCGTTTTTTCTCAAATGAATAAAAGTTGCATACAATCATGTGTATCACTTTTATTTTTCCTTCTTCAATTAGCATATCGACCTAAGAGAACCACACAATGCTTTAAATACATCTAAACTAATCTGCGAATTCATTAATTTTCCCAATAAAAGTATAAACCCTAAGACATAGGTTGGGAATGTGACCAAAATCCTACATTGGCTAAATAAGTAGAAGATCATGAGTATATATTTTGTGGGACAATAATATCCACTAGTTGAGGCATTTTGGGTAAAACCAAAAGCAAAGTCGTTATGACATTATGCTTAAAGCAGAAAATATCATACAATTGTGGAGATGATTAGGGTACCGTTGTAATACACTTATGCATGTGCGTCCGAAACCAAAATTTATAATTACTACATATGTGCCTTTTCACAGGTCTTTGTACCAAAAAAACAAAAAAACAAAAAATTATTCAATGTGGCTGTTCATGTTAAAAATACCATTTTAATTTTATTCCTCTTACCATCTAACGTCATAAATTCATCAGCCACATTGTTTTCTCATCTAACGGTATACAAATCGCCACAATCACACTATTTGAACCCCTCGAATCATTTCTCATTTGTAACCCATTTCTTTTTTTCTTTTCAAGTTCAAATAAATACTAGAAGAGGAGATTTCAAATTTATAATCTCTTTAAAAAAGATATTATCAATATCTTAATCAATCAAGTTATGTCAAAGCAAGCATAATTAAACAGTAATTATTGATATATATCTCCAATTAAGAGGTTATAAGTTCAATCGCTACCCACGTACCCTAAAGAAAAAATAACAATCAATGCCAACCATAAATTGAAGCTTTCTTTTCCCCCTTTTCCCCTTTGTTTTTTGAGCCTGAAAAGTCATTAAGTGCAATGGCGACTCTCCCCTCACAGTTGTGGCAATTATGGCTTGTGGATCCATATGGGTGAAACAAACAAGTGGGGAGAAGAGAAATTAAACAACGTTCAGTTTGCTTTTGCCCCTTCAATAATCCAAACCCTATAACTCATGAAACCTCCCCAAATGCCAGTGCCACTCCTCTCTCTCTCTCTACAATTATTCTACACAACATCTTCAATATTAGGTTAGCCAAATTAAGAGTTGTTTGATCTTGTCGCCATTGTTGTTGTGTTGTTGCTGTGATCTCTGTGTTTTTTGGAGCCATGGTGAGAGCTCCTTGTTGTGAAAAAGTGGGGCTGAAAAAGGGAAGATGGACAGCTGAAGAAGATGAGATTTTGACCAAGTATATCCAAGCCAATGGAGAAGGCTCTTGGAGATCTTTACCCAAAAATGCAGGTCATCATCTTCACTTTCTCTTCTTTGTATATGATTATTACGTTAACAACGAACTCGAACCAAATAGATGTGTTTTCTTTTTTGATTCGGTGCTCCTTGTTGAGTGTGACATTGATCATTTCAGTTGAAAAACTGTGTTATTGATTCTTAGTTGCGCGTGTTTTTTCTTTGAAAAATTTCATTCCATGGCGTAAATTTTATACTTACTTTAAAAAATGTCATAAATTTTTACTCTTTTTTTCCAAAGTAATGACTTACGTTTGTTTTGTTAACCGAAATATAACTGGATTCTAGTCACATTTGAGTTTTACCTATTTTTTTTAGATGAGTTTTATACTATAAACCTTTTGATCTCTTATCTTTTTTAATGTGAAATCCATAACAAAAGTTGTTATTAAACACTTACTATGATTTCATACATGTTTTGTGTATCAAGAAAAATTTTAATTAGTCGAAAGAAAGAGAGTCAGAGAATGACAGTTTAACGATATTCCAAACAATTCTTTAAACATCCATTTAATAACTATTTTGGCTTTAGTTTTTTAATTTTTTAAAATCAAGTTTATAGACACTGTACTTCCACGTTTCTTTGTTTTGTTATCTGGTTTTCAAAATCAAAATTAAGTTTTTTTTTTTAAGATTTATTTTTCATGTTCTTAAGAAAAGGTAGAAATGATGAGACAATAATTTTGAAAAACAAAAAATTTTAAAATAAAATGGTTATCAAATGCCGCTATTTCTTTCCTCTTTGGATATGTTTTGAGACATCTCTATGGTGTTACATATTAAAGGATTGCTAAGGTGTGGAAAGAGCTGCAGATTGAGATGGATTAACTATCTAAGGACAGACTTGAAGAGAGGGAACATCACCAGTGAGGATGAACAAATGATTGTAAAGCTGCATAATGTTTTTGGCAACAGGTATTTGTTTTTATTCAGTTGTTATGTTATGTTTCATTTATGAGACACGTTGTCTTGTGTTCTTTTCGTTGTTTGTTTTAGTTTCGCTACCATTGACTTCTCTTTGTTTCATTTTGTCTTGTGTTCTTTTCGTTGTTTGTTTTAGTTTCGCTACCATTGACTTCTCTTTGTTTCATTTGTATCTTGATCTCCAACTGTAAGATTAATCTTTTTCCTAGTAATTAATATACTTAATATTGAGCTCGGACTACAATTTTAAAATCCCAAAACCAAAATATTCTAGGGTGTTGAAGCTATATGGTGGAGTTGTTAAAACTCGAAGTTGTTATCTTTGAGAAGTTAATTAGTCTGAGGTTGTTTAATTCGTGTTCAAGTTACAAAGTTTCTTAGCCTCAAGTTTTGAAGTCTATATTGGCGGGCTAATCTTTTTTGGAAAGGTAAAATTAGAGTTAGATTCTAATAAACTTTCGAATTAAAATTGATTTCTATTTGAATTTGTTTTCGAACAATTAAAATTGAAATTTTAAGTTATATTGTTTTATGAAATATTTTAAACGTAAAATGAGTTATAAATTATAATTACTATTATATATTGTTTATTCTCTTTATTTTTATTGGATAATCTTAGAATTTTATTTAAGTAAATTATTTTATTTATTCCATATTCTTTTGTTATTTTAATTTGATTACCTTGAAAATAAAATACCTTTTAAATTCACTATATTTCAAATAAAATATTACATATTTATATCATTTTACTTGAATAAGTTCAAAATGAATATTATATATCTATATTTGGTGTACTAAAAAACATCTATATTTACTATTTTTGAGTGTGTCTAATTTAGAAATGAAACACTTCTTTGAATATGATTTTATTTGAATAAGTTCAAAATACAATACAATTTATTTATTTCTTTGAATATGACTAATTTGAAAAATGAATACATTATTTTACTTTAATATTTGTTTGCTTGAAATTAAGTATATTTGTTTTAATATAATTCAAAATAAATTATCATTCTTATTTTAAAATCAATTGTCTAAAATCATATATTTTTGGACACTATCATGTTTAACATTGAGGAAGAGAGAGAACGATAATTAAAAAAGTCACTAAGGAATTAAAATTAAATTTAAGTATTTAATTACTTTGATTACATCAAATCTTTAAATTTAATTATTTAAGTTTGATATTTTTAAATTTATTTTATATCAAGACATAACTACGTATACAATATCTTAAAAAAATAGGTATACATACAATTGAATTATAATCCATATGAATCTATATTTTTCAATAATAATTGAAAATTATATATCCCTATGAATTAAAAAATATATTTGTATTATAGTATAGAAAATTTTAATATATATAATTGTGAGTATGTAGGGAGTTGAAACTGAAACTGAAAAAAAATTAATAATTGAAAATGGGAAAATAAGATAGGAGATTAGTGAAGGGTTAGAATAAAAAGAAGAGAGAAAATGGTAAAACTCACTAAAATAATAAAACAAAAAGGGAGAGAAATCATGGGACCCACCAAATTTATAGAAGAGAGAAAAATGTTGGGACCTACTAAATTTGAGAGGACGTGGGACCTACCAAATATATGTGATTTTATGAGGAACAAAGAAATTGAAGAGAGATAGAAGATGTCAAAACGAACATATTTCAGTGATAATTAACATATATCTATAATCAAAAGATTGTGAGTTATTAATTCCTTATTTAACACGGAGTAGACTTTCTAAATCAACTCCACTCCACCACTTGAACGGTCCCTAGTTTTTATTTTATTTTAATGTCGATAATCTTGTCTCCCTAGCTAAAAGAAATTTAATATGTCCAACTTATGAGTTAAAATTTGGTGGCCCTTAGGATTATCTTGTCAATCACTTCTATGTTCTTCCCTTTTGGTTGATTTCCTCTTTTATTATTATTTTTTGTCACGTATCAAAGAAATGATGTTGGTTCTTGATGTTGGTTCACGGGTGTATATTAGGGTCTTTGGATTTGATTTCATTTTTCAGGTGGTCTTTAATAGCGGGACATTTGCCTGGCCGAACGGACAACGAAATAAAGAACTACTGGAATTCCCATCTGAGTAGAAAAATCTACACTGTGACATGGCCGACATCCGACAAGTCATCATCCGCTCCTTCGTCTGTTGTCACTGCCATCCTCGACATCGCTCCTACGACCAAGCGAAGACGATGCACCACAGATCGGAAAGCAGGGAAAACAACAATCCCTACTCCTGATCATATGGAGAAAGAGGAAGAGGAAGAGGAAGAGGAAGAAGGAGAAAGAGAAGTGTTGAGGTCAGAATTACACAAAGAAGAAGATGATGGAAAGGCATTATTATTGGGAAATAATGAAGTGGTTTTGAGCCCCATAATGGAGCATGGGGAGAATTGGGGACCATATGATTGGCTAGATGGTGAAATAATGAGACTCAATAATGAAATTCTTGAATGGGGAGTGGTGGAATCAAGTGGGAATTTATGTAGTGATCAAACAAAAGTGATGACAAGTAGTACTGATAATGAAGATCATCATCAGAATGGGTCATGTTCCTCTTCAATGAATTCAGCTTTGGAAAATGAGCAATGCCTGAATTGGGCTTGGGAAGATGTTGGATCTGTCGAAGAAATTTTGGACCAATGGGAGCTTCAAGATATTTCATCTTGGTTATGGGGAGGCGATCGAGATTCCTGACGATAGATATCTTGATTCAGTGTAGCGAGAGTTAGAATTTTCAAATGCTAGTTGGTTGTTGGGATTTAAACCTACGACCTAAAACGTGTAGAGATGTCTTAATCGTTTAACTGTGCTATTGTCGGAGGATAAGATAAAATTTATTTGATACCTTTTTAGTTTTAAAAATTGTATTTATTGAGAAGTTGGGTTAAGATGATGTGTTTTTTGTTTTGAAATGTGGTTAAGTGCGAAAATATCCAAACAAAGAAAATTTTAGATTTGAATGCTTGGTTAATTTTTTAGAAAATAAATATTAAAAATAAAATTGTCATGGGAAAAAAGTCTAAACAATTTCAAATTAAGTATTTTTAAAAGCTTGGACTTACTAGTTACTTTTATTATTGGCATTTTGTGGTGCATGCATCAAAACATAGATCCTTCTGAAAAAAAAAAGGTGGAGAGGGTGAGAGTAAAATGATAAATAAATAATTAAGTTTTATATAAAATTTGTAATTGACTGCCTTGAAAAAATGTCATGCCATACTTATGACATCCTATAATACAATAAAACATTTCAAAAAGTTAAAAATAAAAATGCTGTTAATTAAATTTTTTACCAATGAAATAATTTCATCATAAGATAAGTGTTGCAGTTAAAGTGGTAGAAATGTATGGTTGACTCAAGCTAAGCCCAGCCTTTTTTATTTATGTACACCAAATGAGGGGTGAAAAATTAGAAATGGAATAAAAGGAAGATTGACGTGGCAGCGCCACCTGCCTGAGGAGAAGAAGAATGGAGGTTGGGGAGAGATCAACAAAGGAGACGAGAGGAGAAAATAAAGAAAAAAATGCCACATGAGATAAAACAATATAAAATTAATTGACCCATCGTTTAAAAATTGCCACTTAAGCAATGTCACAAAAATTTGTATTAGTCAATTAATTAATGGTCAACGTTAACTAAAAAGACTATTTGACCCAATAAATATCACGCTCATACCTCAAGATGTTAAAAGGCTAAAATTTACCTGTTACCCATATATATATATTATACAAACAGACACTATATATATTATACAAACGTATATCATATTGTAAACAAACAATTAAATACAGATACAAATTTAAACTCACATTTTAGTTAGTGACAAATATTACGGTAAAGTTTTTAGAGATTACAAGTTTGGTATCTATCTAGCCAGAGGATGAGGAGCTATCAGCTAAAGAAACTTTGCTCAGCCTACTGGGCAGCAGCAGCCTAACGCCATGGATGAAGTTTTTTCTTCTTCTTGTCCGCTGTTGAGGTCCATACACTGCTCTCTCTGCCAAAACCTTCCCCAGATTACTCGAGCTGCCCTTCGGGTTCCCGATCTTCTCGGACTTCGTCGGGGGCTGATTATTGCCACCGTCACTGCAGCCGAGGTCGAAACTCTTGGAATTGGCTTTCTCAGAATTCATCTCTGTTCGTGCAGTTTGAGATGAGGAGGAAGCACATACACCTTCTAAAATCCTCACTTGTGGGAATATGTCTTTGTTCTCTTACAAGCTAAGAAACATAAGATTCCACTACAAAAATCCTAACCCAAATCTAATCTTATTTGTTTATCGTTTTGGAATATATATTTTCATTGTTTGATGAAAAAAAATCATTTTTTTAGTGGGAGTATTTTTTCTCTCCCTAAATATGTAAATTTAGCCCAATAGACGATCCTTTTTAATTTTATACGTTTGGAAAAGGATTTTTAACACTTTTTTACGATTAATTTCTAGACAAGTGATCGTCGGTTTGAAAATTCATTCCCTCTCAATTCTTTGAATTTACGGTCGACCTTTTAGATCAATGAACTAATTTATGATGGTTGTCTCAAAATTAGTTGTTACTAGAGACAATTGACCAATTAGAATATAGTATCCTCTAACCATCCCTAATTCTATGAAATTCGTATATATTATTCTTTTAATATTTACTGATATATATAGGAAATTAATTGAAAAAGAATTCTAAACGTTGAAGATGAATTTGAGAAAAACCTAAATACTAACCTTTTTTTCTTTTTGAATGAAATTTTAAGTATAATAAACTATCACTTTAACTAAAAAATAATTTAGATTAAGTAAATTTAATTAATATATGAATATCTCATAGAAGAATATTTATCGGAGGGGTGGCTATAATTAATCATATTCCAAACCTGTGGCTTGCATTAAATTAGAATAAAAACACACACAATATGAAGAAACATCTATTCGTAAAGTAATAAAGAAGGTCAACTAATATTTGATCCGCAGCCTGTATTAAGTTTAACAAGCTTTTTATTTCATTATTTTATTTTTATTATTTAGTTTCTATCCATAATAAATTTCTTTCCTAGAATGTTTTGTTAATCGTTATGGCAAGTGATTTTTGTTTCTTCTTTTTAGTAATAAAATAAATAAAAAGATATTTTCCTTATCTCCTCAACCTTTTAATTTGATTTAACAAAATTGGTAAAAAAAAAAAATCTCTTTTGAACTTTTTTCCTTAACAAAAAAAAAAAAAAAGAGTTTGAATTGCTAAAAATTGAACTTCGAAAGGGGAGGACGAAGTTTTTTTTTTTTTTCTCCTTTCTTTCTCGTTTCGATACTCGACGAATTATTTGCATTTCCCTCTTATTTATAAAAAAATTAATAGAGATGAGCAAAATATGAGTGGTGATCCCTAACTATTTGTTGATTTAAGATTGTTGTGTGTGAAAAACTCTTTTAGAAAGAAGCTTTTTATGTACATTGGGGTGTGGGAATCTTGTAGCTTTTAAGCAACCTTTGCTCCAAGCAATTCTATAATTCTCTGCGTGTTCTTCTCCTCTTCTCTCCCTATTCATAATCTTAAAAACAGATGCAAACAAATGAAGATGGGTTATGTGATCAGTCATCTGAGAAAGACAACAATGGCGGTGACTCATGAGGATCTTCTGCCAAGTCGCCGGAGGAGCCCTCAATTGGGCACCAAAATGGGCACTTATCTTGTGCTTTTCACCCTTCTTTTTGGCCTTGCTTGTTTCATTCTCTGCCTTGTCGCTGAGTCCACTCGCTCTCGGGTAAAAAACTTCTCATTCTTTCTCGTTATGCTCTTAATACTTAAAAGTTTCAGTGATATCTACTTATCTATCAATGAAAATACCGCGTTAAATAGAAAGTTGAAGGTTTAATATAGCTTGTAAACTATTATTCTTTAATTTCATCAAAAAAATTCTCGCGTCGTTAATGATTTATATTAACAACTATCTAATTTTAGATATATAAGCCTACACATGACGACCTTGCTTTTTAGTTTTAACTTTTTTAATAGTACAAATAGTCTAGTTAACCTTTGTTGTTAATAGCATTATAATTACAATTACAATTGGGGAGATGAAAATTCACTGTATTAAGTTAGTGAAAGTATTATTATTTTTCTTCTCTTCTAGCGGACGTGAGATATTGTTTGCACTCTCTCAAAACTTTGTATCTTTTGTAGGTGATATGGTTGGATAATGGAGGCAACGATAAGAAGGATGGAAAAAGGAGATGCTCATACAGCGGGAGCGGGAAGACGCCGCTGCTGTGTGGGGCAAGCGCGTTTCTCGGGATGGCGGTGACGATGTTGGTGCAACACTTGTATGTGTTGATTGCAGTGAGTAAGTCGCCGCCTCCTGCTCTCGTTGCTTGGGACCATACTTTCTCCCCTTCCAATTCTCTTACCTATCAAGCTGCCTTCTTCTTCATTTCAACATGGTAAATTCTCACGCATCTTCATACTTACTGTCATTAAATAATTGACAACTATTTATTATATTTTCTCTTTCCTTTCTTTAGAAAAATACTTGGCTCCTTGTCGTCACCGCCATTAAAAAATTAATGAGATAATTTTTATAAAAATTTTTTATTTTTATGTTTCTCTCTTAATTGTCAAATATTTAAGGGTGGTGAGGACAATATTTCTCTAGCCAAAGATTTTTTTTTTATACATTTATCTGTTTTTATTGTCAATGTTTTAATAGTTATGGGTTGGAATTCCTACTAATACTCGTCACCTAAGTTTTATCATTTTTTACATTACCTTCTTTTTTTTCCTAACTCTCCAACTTCCAAATTCCAAATTTGTATTTCACACCGTACCTTTAAATATATCATAACTTATCAATCATTTTTATATAAATTACAAGTATAACCCTTAAATTTTTAAACTTGTCTAAAAAAATCCCTAAACTTTCAAAAATTCTAATGTCTCTAAAATTTTAATTATGCATTTAATAGATCCATGATCTATTTAATAATTATTTTAAAAATTCAAAAAATGTGTTAGACACAATTAAAATATCAAGGTCACACAAAATTGAAATTCCAATGACTTTCTAGACCCAAAATAAAAAAATTTAAACTAAAATCGACACTTTTTAAATTGAGACATTATTAGATACGAGTTAAAAGATTCAATGATTAAATTTTTAATTTAACGATATTGACAATACAACAAGTGGCGTGGAAGATTGTCAGATGTGAATTAGACTCTGTGTTGGTAACGATATTGATAATAAGTCTTCGGATTTTGTGCCAAAATTTAATGACCATTTAACAATGACAGGATAAGTTTTGCGGTGGGAGAGATTTTGTTGTTGGTAGGATTGAGCGTTGAGTCTGGTCATCTCAACAACTGGTCCACTCCAAAAGAGAGCTGCCTCGTGATCAAGGAAGGTCTTTTTTCGGCCGCCGGAATCTTCGAGCTGGCGGCGGTGCTCCTCGCCGCCGGGCTGTACATGACGGCGGTGCGAGCGCAGAGAATGTTTGAAGAGCAAGAAAGCGTGAGGAGAGAGGTGGCGGAGAGTTACGATTTTGTCCAAGCCTCGCCGCCGCTGCACCCGATGCCGCCTATTGCCAGAGAGGACCCTGTAATTGGGCAGAATTACAATTACACCCATCAGGAATTCCCATTTTTGTCCCTCCTTCCATCTCCCGCCGCTTTCGCCAAAATCTCTCCTTAGTACTTTTTTTTTTTTTTAATTTTAATTTTAATTTCTCCTCTTTTTTGGGTGAAGGGAGATGGATAATTATTCTTTTAAGCTTCTTCTTTGTGAATTTGTATATAATACGTGGATGAGATTGCAAAATTTTACGAGCATGGATTTGTTTTGTTATTTGATTTTTTTTTTTTGGCAAAAGATACACTCGGTCTCTAGAATTGACAAAAATAAATATATTTTTTTCTGACATAGGAAGACTGGACTCAAATCAAGCCTTGATTTGATAAAATACAGTCACCAATTTAACCGGCCACCATTTTAATGTTAGTCATACAATTGTCAAAATTGTTTAGAGACCGTTTAGAATTATTTTTCAAATCTCAAAGATCAAAAATATCTCTTCGTTTAAAACTTGAGAGACTAAGTAGATACTTACTTTAAATTTCAAGGATCAACGTTGTAATTTTTTTTTCTTCGGTTGAAATTAATGAAACAATAGAAGATGAAATTTTATGCTAAGATTTTTTCAAGTTTGATATATACATATGTAGCAATGATATAATTAATTGGTTAAGCATTAGATTAGACTCCTTGTGTCATATTTTAGTAATTTCTAGAATCTTCTGAGATTCAAGTCACTATTTTAAGAGGTTGAGTCTCATCCCACATGTTATATCCAAAAAGAAAAAAAAAGAAATATATGATTCAAGATATGGACTAATAGTCACGTATGTAAATGCTTACCAATCCTTGCACTTATTAGTAATACGTGGATTAACTTCCAATATTAGTAGTAAAGGTAATGCATCACTTTATTTTAGTTGATTTCTATATAAGCACTGAATAACTTGGAATTGGGTCCTTCTTCAATTTTTCATTATTACGCATGTGAAAATGAAAATAATAGAAAAATTGCAATAAAAATGGATAGTTTTTTTAATTTTTTAAAAAACATAGAAAAAAATATATTTTTCTACATTTTTCTCTTTCGTTAAAAATGTAATAGAGATCAACGAAATGGATGCTGACTGATAAGTACCGATAAGTAGTACCAAAGATCTCATCGACTACGTCGTTCTCGCTGATGTTGTCCCATGTTATTTTAAACATTCACTCTTCAAAATTTCAACTTTGTTTTTCTTCTCTTTTTAGCCATATTAGTAGACAATTTTAACCATGTAGCACATGATCAGGTTGTGGAAAATTAATGCCATTTCTCATGTGTAACCCTCTCTCTCTCTCGTTGGATTGAGGACCTTTGTAAGATTGAGGTTTTGAATTTTTAATGCACGTTTTTTGTCTGGAGAAAAGAGACACATAATTAATTAATAATAATGAAAATTAACTCAGAGACTAATTAATCAACACATTAATTGAAAAAAAAAAAAACCCCAAGGTTTGTGTTTTAACAGATTTGAAATTGAATTTAGGAGTTTTATTTCTGTTTTCAAGAAGAAAATTAAAACCCATTAATTTCTTGATAGGAGAAATTAAGTTATGATGGAAACTGCACAATCTCAAAGCATATATAAACTCTTCTCCTCCAACTTTTTTTTCACCACCCAATTTCCTCTCTTTTTCTTTCTAATAATATTCAATCTTGAGGGTTTTTTTGGGTTCTGGAGAGCTTTTTTCTTTATCTGTTTTTTCTCATCAATCATTTGAAAGGTGAAATAATGGTTGCCATTTCTCAATCTTGTTCCCTTTAAACTAAGCTTTTTATCTACCTATTTGGAGCAATTTCATTTGTTCTGGTTTAACTTTTGGCAGGACGATTTCGAGTCAACTATGGAATGCCAACAATTTCTTTTGATTTTCCTTCTGGCTTTTGTTCCAACGATTTTTGCTCACAATACTACGATTGGTAAAATTGTGATTGATGGAGCCACCACAATAGCAGAAACCGACGAGAATTATATTTGCATGACTTTAGACATTTGGCCTCATAACGTGTGCCGAAGTTGGCCGAAAATTTGTGATTGGGATGGCAATGCATCTATGCTCCATTTGGTAAGAATCTAAGATTAAAAATAAAACTCAAATTCTAGTATTTATTAATGAATTCTCTCTTTTCTTCAGAATTTGTCTCTTCCCATTCTTACAAAGACAGTGGAAGGTTTGACTCTTCACAACATATTATGAATCTCTCTAAAATTAATCGATATGGTAAAAATCTAACTTAATTTTGCTTTGTATTGTTAGCTTTCAAGCCTCTAAGGATTAGGCTTGGAGGTACTTTGCAAGACAGATTGATTTATGATGTTGGGAGCTTCAAGGGACATTGCCACCCATTTATGAAAAACCAAACTTTACTGTTTGGGAACACAGAGGGATGTTTGTACATGGAAAGATGGGATGATTTGAACAACTTTTTCAACAAGACAGGGTATGTTATTTTTATCCACTCTCATTTTCTCGAACGTACTTTAAATTAGTTAGATAATGGTAATATAATGATCGTGATACGTAGGGCGATTGTGACTTTTGGCTTGAATGCTCTTTTGGGAAAGCACAAGACACAGGGAATTCACTGGGAAGGAAATTGGAATTATAGTAATGTCGAAGCGTTGATTCAGTACACCATCGAAAAGAATTATCAAATACATTCATGGGAGTTTGGTAAGTTAAATAATACCAAAGGGCAATTTTCTTATGATCGATTTTGATTTCTACTCATTGAGGCATGTCACTGCAGGCAATGAATTGGCTGGATATAATAGTATTGGGGCAAGTGTTACTACTGCACAATATGCGAAAGATTTGATTAAGCTTCAAGAAATCATCAATCGTTTGTACAATAATTCTCACTTACAAAAACCCCTGATTGTGGCACCTAGTGCATTCTTCGATGACTCGTGGTACGATGATCTTGTCAAAGAAACAGGCACGGGAGTTGTTAATGTTCTCACCCATCACATATATAACATGGGTGCAGGTCAGTACTCTACCGATCATCTTATTACACTATCTATACGTATATAAACGCAGTACCTTGAATATCGAGAAACCTTTTTTCCTTTTTTTGGTAGGGTATGACCCAAACTTGATTCCTAATTTTGTGAATCCTGCACACCTTAGCTTGGAATCAAAGGTATTCAAACAACTTGAGGACATAATTCAAAATCATGGCCCTTGGTTGGCTGCTTGGGTTGGAGAAGCTGGTGGAGCCTATCATGGTGGCAGTCCTCATCTTTCTAATGCATTTGTGGATGGTTTTTGGTAATTAATTAAATTCATTTTAGTTTCTTATTTTCTCCATTTAATTTAAATATTTGGAAATAATAATATATAATGTGAGTTTTATTTTGAAATAATTTGAATATGAATTGTTATATTAATAGGTATTTGGATCAACTTGGGATGGCTGCTTTGTACAATACCAAAGTATATTGCAGACAGACTTTGGTTGGTGGACACTATGGTGTCCTCAGACCCTACACTTTATTCCCCACACCAGATTACTATGGGTAATTAAGGCAATTCAAATTATAAAAGGTAATATGTTTTTTAATTAATAGAATTCTTATTTATTTGGTTTTTTTTTTAATTAGTGCACTTCTGTTTCACCGGCTTATGGGTCCGAGTGTCCTTAAGGTTGACAATAATGTATCTGCTTATTTGCGTTCCTATGCTCATTGCTCGAGAGGAAGGGTAAGAAATCTCTTTTAGATTTTAAGTGAATAAAGAAACGTTGTATTTCATATATATAATAGTTAGAAAAAAGTCCAATTAATATGCATTTTTTTCATTGTATTGTAGCCTGGTGTAACCTTGCTTTTCATTAATTTGAGCAACCAAACCGACTTTGCAATCGATGTTGACAACCACTTGAACATGAGTTTGCATACCAGCAATCCCCAGATAAGGGATTCTTATTTGAAGTACAGTCCAATGGGAGGAGTCTCGAAAGGTGGAAGAAAAACGTTAGATTTGTCGGCTCAAAGGGAGGAATACCATTTGACTCCGACAAATGGTCTACTTAAAAGTCCCACCGTACTTTTGAATGGAAATTTATTAGAAGTTACGAAGGAGGGAGAATTGCCAAATCTTACACCTGTTTACCGTCCGAGTAACTCTTCCATAAATATTGCTACTTGGTCTATTGTTTTCGTTGTCATTCCCGACTTTGTAGCTCCAGCCTGCAAATGATTTGGGATGCAACCATTGTTTTCATTTCAACCCACCCTCTTTTTGTGCTTTTGGGTCATGTAAGCAACTAATGTGGAGAGTGCAATAAAAGTAAAAGTTGTGGTTTCTAAGGTATGGTCTTGAAATCCACATGCAATTTTACAGAAATTAGTGTTTTGAAATTCCAAACATATGAGATATAATATTGTCGTAGAATTTATAATATTACATGAAAAAAATGACAGGTACAATAAAAATTCAAACTTACGAATTTTTTTAAAAAGTAAAGAGATGTTTAATCACAAGCTATGTTCACGTGGATATAGACTCTTCCATATATGTGAGTGCGTTTTCTTGGAGAAAAAAAACTTTGGTACTAGAAATGGATCTTAGCTTCTTTTTGAATCATGGTAAGCAAACAATAGCTTAGCTGAACTTTATGTGATACTACGTTTTTTTAATAATGTGATATTTTAATTTTGGTAAGGTTTTGAAATATTATTTTGAATTACGAGTAGAAGGTGGTTACAAATTATTTTTTGAATTACTAAATTGAGCATGGTTTCATCTAAAAAATCATGGATTCGAATCTCATCTCTACCTCATATACTAAACAAGATTTAATCGGAATAGAAACCAAATATTTAAAAGCGTGGAACTATAATTAAAGCAATGCAATGTAACCTAAAAAAATCATTAAGATAATTTAAACTTTTCCCAACTATCCAAGTTGTGAGCATTGAAATGGACCACAGCAATATAAGCCCATCCTGGCTTGCGTTGGGCTGACTGGGCCTTGGCCCTCATATGAAAAAGGCTCAAATTGAAGGTCTAAGACAGGTTAATTTGTCTGTATCAAAATATAAAAATATAACCCTTTTGTTTGTTTGTTTTTTTTTTTTTCCTTACATTTCTATCTCCTACTTGTAAAACGTTTTGATCCTCCATAAAAAATGGATTGTGATCGGTAAGCATCAAAGTATTTTCCATTTTTTATTTGTACTTTAAAAGTCTTGTTTCCCTCTCATAAAAATATTACTAACTTAAATAAGGGATAATATTCCAAAGTTGCAACAATGGAAATTATCGATATGTTGATAAGTTTATCTATATTTAAGTTAGTCACACTTTTCGAATGGTAGTATTACCACATACTTTTTCTCTTTACAATTTGTCATATCATCAAGCGATATATTATTTTATTTCATAGATCTTACATTATTTTTAAATATTGCTGATATGGCAAATTGTGAAATGAAGTAGAATGAAAAAAGAAAAAGGAAAAAAAATCATATTGTGGTGGTGATTGAAATTTCACAACGCCAAAAAAATTTCTAACTGCAATGAAACTTTAATATGTTAGTTGAGGAAACTTAATATATTAGTTAATCCTTTTAACTTTGATTTTGATAATTTAAAATCCAAACTTTACTCCAAGTTTTAAATTTGTTTTAGAATAAAAAAATCATGCATTAGCAATTTTAATTTTGCGCGAGTCCGAGCCCATTAGGGAGGTTAAAGATGTCCCATGGATTCCAATGACATCAAATCCTATCCTAAAATTTCTTAGCTAAAATATCCCTGAGATTTAGGTTAGGATTATATTTGGTCCCTAGATTTCAAAATGCGACATTTTAGTCGTGAGGTTTTGAAAATAGTTCTAAATGGTCCGGGTTAAATTATCGTTAGATTTTTTAACAAAAATATGACATGACAGTAGTATATATATGTGTGGCATATTTTTTTTAATTTTAAATTATTTTTATTGGTGACATGGAAAAAAATTATTAATTTTTTAACAGAAATATGACATGACAGTGTGACATATTTTTTTAATTTTAAATTATTTTTATTGGTGACATGGAAAAAGAATTATTAAAATTAAAATAAAACTTTCTCCCTCACCTTCTCTCCTCCCCCTGTCGTCTCGTTCTCCAACGTTCCTCCAACTGCTTCCTGATGGATCTCTAGCTTACCAGAGAATTATACTCTCCCCAAACTCCCTGACGAACTCCATGGACTCGACCCAAATATTGACGAAATCGATTTTCACTTGTTTTCTCAAATCTTTTCTCATTTCCTTCTCTTCTATCCCCCCTGGTTTCGTTTCGTTTTCCCCCATTTTTTCTGAATCTTGCTTCAGTTGCTTTCTCAAATCTCGTCTTTCTCTTCATTTTCTTTATCTTGTTCTTCCCCTGCCTTTTTCTCGTAAGGCACGAAATCGAAAATTCTCCATCTGTTCTTCACAATTAACTTTCACCTCCACTTCTGGAACACCACCACCATTACGGATTCTTCTCAGTTTGGGACTCTCATTTCCAATTCCAAAAATAATTAAGGTAAAAAGATGATGAAGTTACAGGAGTAAAAGGGCAAGAGAGGAGGAAGAAGCAGAAATTGAAGAAGTCTGTGGAGATGAAAATTCAGTCTGTGGAGATAGAAAATTCCACATTTTTTTCTTCTTTTCTTTATCTATACATTTGTGGGCAGCCCCATAACAACGGCGGACGGTGGAGTACTTGAGAAGAGGGGATGAAAGAAGCCTCCCAAATTGGGAGAGAGGAGAAGGGATAGGAGATGGGGATAAAATTATATTTTAATTTTAATATTTTTCCATGTCACATTGTCACCAATAAAAATATTTTAAAATTAAAAAATATGCCACACATATATATAATGCTACCATGTCACATTTCTCTAAAAAAATTTACGGTAATTTAGGGACTATTTAGAACTATTTTTAAAATCTCAGGAACTAAACTGTCGCATTTTGAAACGGGACCAAATAGAATCCTAACTTAAATCTCAATTGACTAAAAATGTATTTTACTCAAATTTCTTTTAATATTTTATTATGTGATAGGTTCAATTACAAACTTGGTTACTAAAAAATATTTATAGTAGATACTGTTCATTTAAAAAAACATAGCTCAATTGGTTAAAACATATATTTTTCTACTAAAATATTAAAGGTCCAAATTTTCACACCAACATGTTGAACTGAAAATGTTTATAATAGATTTCGAAGCTTTCCATGTTCAAAAGTATTAGCATTTTCTTTATTTATTTTATTAGTTCACCATCGCAAGGTGAAATATTGAACCATCAACTTTGATGCATTATCCACATGAGCTATTCATGAATAATAATGGATACGCTATCTATATGAGCTAGGTTCAAATTTCACTAAATGTTTACGAAAATATCACACTAAATTAAAATGATGTTAAAATACATAAAATTGAATGAGATATCTTTTATAATTAGGTAATTGAATGGTAACGTCATCTTCCTAGATGGTTCTGACATACCAATTATTATTTCACATATATCTTTTGATTGTCACTGTTGATTTTTTGTAGTTCGAGAATAACATCATATTTTTTTAGTTTGGAGCTATCTAAAAGAATATAGTAAATGATGATTAATTCATTATGATGGTTCGTGGGACTAGGGACCATATATATTATGTCGTGTTATTTATTTTCGTTTTTTATGATCTAAATCTCTATGATTTCATGTCATTAAGTCGATAGTGATTTCGTGACTATTTATCTTATAATTTAATGTGAGCGTAAAATCTTTTTGGTCTAAAATAGTATATTTGATCTGACTGACTCAATCATGATACAGTGGAATTATATTGGTATGTTGTTTTTAATTGATCAAATTCATTGTTATTTTTCTCTTCAATACAAAATCTTCCAGCTTGGCTTTTAATGCCCTTGCTTCTTCACAAAATGGGTGGTTGAAATTCTTCCTCAATTACATTCGAGCTAGTTGAAGCAACTCTTGTTGAGACAAATTTTTTTTAATGGTAATTAAGTATATTATTTCTTTTTATTTGTTACCTCTTGTCTAGTATATATGTACATTTTGGATTATCAAGCTAGCATATATATACTTTAACTTAGCTAATTAGTTTTTTTCTTCCCTTTTTATGTTAATACCTCTCGAAATTATCAATATCTTCCTTCTTTCAATGAAAACTTGAGAGTTTTTTATTCATCTATGATCAAAACTAATGCTAGCTCTAAATACTTAGTTTAATGGATACTCAGAAATTGAAGTAACAAGGGAAGAAAAGGTAAGTATTACCTCACGATGCTCCTCTTGAAATATCAATATTTTTCGTAGCTCAAAGGCACATTTTGAGGTTTTTTTTTTTTCACTCGTGGTGAAAACCATACATACATAATTCAGCTTAGAGACCATTTTCAACCATTTAAACCGGTCTCAAAAGATAATTTGTAGTTTTTTGAATTATGAGACTTGATAGAAATATTGTGCAAATGTACTGAAAATGTATTTATTACCTAATTTTAAACCTTTATTGAACGTCAAATTTGACCTGTATCAAAAATAATTAATTAGAACTTGATATGATTATTATCATGATATATTAAATTTACGATTTTTACATTGTGGAGTTAAAAATAAAAAATAAAAACTTTGAAGAACCAAAATTACAATTTTTTTTTAATTGAGGTAAAAACCAATGGATAAGAAGTTTGAGAACCAAATTCAGAGTTTTAGACTTCAAAACACTAAAATAGAAAATAGATAGATTGTGTAGTTAATAATTTTTTAAACAAAATTTTAATTGAATTAAAATATATGTTTTTTATTTATTTAATATGCTTAAAATCGACTGTTACCAACTCCTCAGTCAAACAAATTCAACTGATGTCTCAATTGGGTGTTAGTCAAATTCAATAGATTTTATTAATTATTTATATTTTAATTTGCAATCTCACGCACGATATGCTTTTCTTTTAAATAAATCGAATGATATTAAGAAGAAATGTATTTTTATTTTAATGTTAAAAATATTTAAAAAATTTTGAATAATCAACCTTATTATATATATAGATACTAGCAATAATGATTTATGAATCAATGGATTAATTTGAACAAAACTCAATGAATTAAGATATAGAATAACATACCGTGAGGTGAAAGATTTAAATCTCGTAATCACTAAAAAAGAAAAAAAAGAAACTCATCGATTTTAGATTTTTATTTTAATATTATGCCACAAATTTGTAGGTTAAGATTCGCACCTACCTCGTTTTAAGGAAGGTGGAGATGACTTGACCATTAAGTTAAGCTCACGTCAAACCACTCATTTAGAAAAATTGAATGTCAACTCTTTATGTATTTATACGATTTTTCTAATTATTATAAATATTCACTTAATGGTTGAACCATATCAATATTTTTGGAAAAACTAAAAAATTTTGACGTTTAATTGATATCTAAATTCAATCTTCTATCTTACATGATGATGAGACGTGTAAAAGAGATAAGTCTATCGATCTTGCGTGTTCTTACTTGTAAGATTAATGGATCATAATTGATTGATTTGGATTAATTAGAGATCGAGAAAAGATAACATAATCTAATCTATTTTCTTTCTTTTATGTGGTGTTAAGTAAGCAACTTGGTTATAAGATTACCACTTATTAAATATAACAAAAGAAAAAGGAAAAAGGAAAAAAAAGTGGTGTTCTCTCCATCACATATTTTCTTAAGACAGCGTTTGGACTATGGAGTGATATTGAGACCAAAAATTGTTTTTTTCTTTATTTATTTATTTTTTCTCATAAGGTCAAAATTTGTTTTTTTTTTGTTTTGTTTTGTTTTTTTTAATGTGAAATTCGAAGTTGCCGCCAAATTCAAACTCCCAAAAGTAGAGCCCACGTTGACTAATCTGAAATCAGACGGTGGAGATGTAACGTGGCAACTGAATGCTGAATTAAGTCCAAGTTTGGTTTTCCTTTAATTGTAATTAATTGAGTGTTTTTTTTTTTAATTTAATCTCTTATAATTTAACTTTTATAATCGTACATGTTCTCTCGTTGAATGTTGAGATTAGTTGATAATAAACTTAAGAAATACAATACTTCATGGGTTGTTAAAAATTTAAAAAGAAAAATTAAGGGTTTGTTAGATAATATTCTCATTTCTTATTTCTCGTTTTCAATTTTATTAAGAATCCTAAACATTTTGCAACTAATTATATTTCTTGTTTCTCATTTGTCAGAAATATTCTCAAAATTATATAGAAATTTTCGAAACAACAAAACAAGTTTCTTGTGTGTTGTTTTCGTTTCCAATTTGCTATAAAAACATAAATATAAATATTATTTGATAACCCTTAAATTCATGGGTGTTGGAGTCATGCAATTCTATTTTTTTTAATTAAAAATGAGGAAACATGAACAAGAAACGGGAACGTTAAAAAGCGAGTCATAAGAGAATTTAGAAAGGTAAAATTTCTCATTTCTCTTCAAATTTCTAAATAACTTAGGTAGAAATTTTCACTTTTTTACTATTAACCAATTTTAATATTTAACCACGAAAATAGTATATTTTTTTAAAACAACGCATACTTAAACCAAAACATAAATTTAGAGAATATATTAGACTGCATATAGAAGAGGAATATTTTAATTCATCATTCAAATTTATAAGAAATGAAACCTAATCTTAAAGCTTTTATTCTCTAGCTTAATTTTTCTCCCCTCTTAATTTCTATCAAACTCACCAGACAATAATTGAATTTTTTTTTTTAAATTGAAAACTAACGCGATAATCATTTAAACAATATGGACTAAAACTAGAACATATATTTAGCGATTCATTAATGACCAATTTGATAATATTTTGTTCTTGACTCTCTAGTTTTTGAAAATTAAATTGGTAAACACTACTTCTACCCATATTTTTTTTTGTTTTGCATATGCTTATTTGAACTGTTTTCAAAATTGAAGTCAAATTTTAAAATCTTAAAAAAGTAGATTTTTTTTTTTGAAAAAATTGGCCAAGAGTTTAAGCATAGAAAGGTAGCAATATATTAAATAAATTGTGACCGAAAAAGCATATTTGGTTAAAAAATATAAAACAAAAAACAAAATAGTCATCAAACCGAGTCAAAATAATCTAAATCAAATAAGCATCCTTAGTGGTTCACTAGTAAAAAAAGATATGGATTAATTAAGAATGAATGAGTTCAAATTTCATAATTGCCACCATCCTTAAGATCCAATTCCTCTGTTTTCTCGACACTAAATATGATAAGATCAAATGATTTTCTAGAGAAATTAATCAAAATGCGTACAAATTGACACGAACAGTAAGACGTATAAAAAGAAAATACAAATCAAATAAAACGACCAGAGAGATGGAGGGAGTGGCGCCCTTTTTGTTGATTTGGGGGTAGTTTTTGGCGGGGTTTTGTTTTTTCACTCAGGGGTATTTCCGTCATTAAGGAAAAAACAGCGAGAGGGTCGCTAGGGTTTCGCCTGGCGCCCTCTTCTCCCTCTCTTGTGCGTATATTTAAGGATGGTTTTTTCAGATCCGCTGCGGCCACTGCTTTTGTGTCGGTTCCATTCCCATTTCAATTTTCATTCTCAATCTCAATTTTCTTTCCCTCCTTCCCTTTCAATCTTTCGTTTTCCCTCGGTTTTCTCTACTTTTTTTGCTTTCTCTTCACTCCATAGCCTCTCCTTCTCTTATCTCTTTCTTTCTCGCTCCCTCTTATCCATTTTGCTTCCCCTTCAGTTTCCGCCTTCATTTCTGCTTTCTGGGTTTCATCCCTTCCTCTCCTGCTTCTGGGTGCCTTCCTTCTCTCTCCGATCCCGTTCCCCTGCCTCTGATCGGGACACCCACATTTGATTCCGTGATTTTCCGATCGTTTTCCTCACTGCCCACTTGGAGTTTTGGGTTCTTGAGATCTGGGTTTCTCTCAGATCTCTCCATTAGCGGCCGGATGATGCTGGATCCGAGTGACAGAGTGAGTAAACACCCTCTGTTTCTCTCGATTCGCTTCTGATTCTGAGATTTCTCTCCGGGTTTCTGATCAGCGTTGTTAATCGTGCAGGGATCGGAGTCGGAGGACATGTCCGGGAAGAACTCCGGCGGGGTTTCGTCGGAGGAGAGCCAAGTGAACGAGCAGAACAAGAAGACCTGCGCCGACTGCGGCACTTCAAAAACCCCCTTGTGGAGGGGCGGCCCCGCCGGCCCCAAGGTGAGGAGATTCAACTGATCTAATCTAATAAACCAAACCAAACCACCCCACAGGATTTCTTCAAGCTGATCCAAATATCTGATCTCTGTTTTCTGTTACTCTGATTTGACAGTCTCTTTGCAATGCGTGCGGGATCAGAAGCAGGAAGAAGAGGAGGGCGATCTTGGGGCTGAGCAAAGGGGTTGTGGAGGACAAGAAGAGCAAAAAAAGCAGTAGCAATATAAGCAGTAACAGTAGTAGTAGTAGGCTAAGGGATAGTTTGAAACAGAGGCTTTTGGCTTTGGGGAGAGAAGTTTTGATGCAGAGATCTACTGTGGAGAGGCAGAGGAAGAAGTTGGGAGAGGAAGAACAAGCTGCTGTTCTGTTGATGGCTCTCTCATATGGCTCTGTTTATGCTTAAAAAAGAGCCATTGATGATGATGTGATCAGAAAAAAAAGAGCAATAAGAAGGAAACAAAACAAAGAAAGCCAGCAAAATCTGACCCTTTGAAGTGTATCTTCTTCCATTTTGTTTAAATCTTTCCCTCTCCCTCCCACATATTGAGTGAAATTTTTCTTTATTATTCATCCCCTCACTCCCTCCCTATAGCTCTCTTTTTTTTGTTGTATTGACTAACCATTTGTTCTTTAGTTGTTGGAGAGTAATGAGTAATGTAGTTGTGTTGGAAGAGTTGGATAATGAATGAATTTTTGTTGAACACTGTCACTGATTATCATGATCTTGATCTCAATTCGAAAAAGAAAAAGGGCTTAAAATCCAACTTCAACCAAGCCTTATTTGAACTTGTAATTGGTGATTTCAGATTTGTGTAGCAATTCTTAATTAGTTTGTGGTTTTGGGTGTTCATTTATTGTTGTTTTAAGGTAACTGAAGTTGCACATATTAATATTTGATAACCCACTTGGGTTATGTTTAGGCCATTTTGAAAGGGAGTTTATAAAATTAACAAATTAATACAAGTGGAGGGAATGATTTTGCATTCAAGGATGAGAAATATGATATTATTTGGAAGGTTAATGGGTCATTGACTACTACTAAAAATTTGAAGGTTCCCTAATTTTTTTAAAATATAGAAAAAAATTTATTTTTTTTTTTGTATTTTTCTTTTCCATTTGTAAGAAATTTAAAGATATTTAGTTGCGATAGGAGTACTTTTTATTTGGGATTTCAATGTTCTAAGAAAAAGGGAAGAGCATATTTGGAAAGTCAAGCCCTCATTTTTCATGCCAGAATGAATTCATCCTCACGTTTAGATTTTCTAAGAGTCCATAATACATTGATAGAATAAAATGTTTGTCAATTAGAAGTTTGACTTAAAAGGAAAATTGGGATTCCATTATCAAATTTTGAAATTATAAATTATTTCAAACACTCTATATTATTAAATAATGAATATGTTCCCTGCATTGTTTTGATTTCTAAACTCTGATTTTTTTTTCAGTATATGAAATTTATACAACCATTTTATTTTTTTAAAAAATTAATTAGTAGAAATTTGACATTGACATGTCTTTTATTCATCTAATTTATTAATAAATATTTCATGGACTTGTGTTTGAAGTTAAATGTAGAATGTTAGCTTGTTATCTTGACATGATTCAATTGTTTTGTTCAATAATTAATGAAATATCAATGTTAGGAGTTAAAATAGTTTGTTTAAGAAAAAAAATACAAAGTTTAGAACTAACGTATAATGTTTGAAAGTTCAAAAACTAAACCGACATCATTAATTACTAAAGTCTAAAGGCCAAATATATGATTTAAATTAAATAACATCTTAAAGTTAGTTTGATATCCATCTTAAATGTTTTTTTTTTAATTTTTAAAGTTATATTTCTTTATAAATAGAATACTACTTTTGTTATAAAACATACTTTGAAATAAATGGTATACTTTTTTTTAATCAAAATTCCATAAACAACATTTTGAAAGTTTTGTTTTAAACGAAAACAAGATAAAAGAAAATTATTATAAATAATCATAAGATTTAAAACAAAACAACGAAAAAATAAATTTATCATTAAATAAATTGTATGACCTATAGGAAAAAACCATGGGGTGTTATTCTAAAGAAAAAAGAAATAACGAAATAAAATAATATGGAGTTGTAATAGGTTATTAAATTCCATTGATATATTGACATTTCTATCCATACGTTCGATGTGAATCAACATTTTATAGTATTACAAAAAAAATTGACAAAATATAAAAAGCATCACTAATATGGATATAATTAATATTAATATTAGTCCATTTTAACTTATTTGAAAAGTGGTGTTTATTTGATATTTAAAAATATTTATTGTCAAAATATTTTTCTATATTTTTTAAAAAATATTTATCGATATTGACATTTCTACTGATATTTTTATAAATTACCAAACAAGACCTTTAAAATTGAGCTGGAAAACATAAATTTTATAAAATAAATATACATTTTGACAAAAAAAGAAAAAGAAAAATAGTAATAAGAAAATAAATGTTATCCATAACTTTTGTGGCAGTGATGCATGGGGTGGAGAATAAGGGAATGGATTTTTGCATCCAATCATTTTGCTCCAAATAAGTTATCATTAGGATAACTGTCTTTTTCATCATTTCTATTCTATATTTAAGATCATAAAAGAAAAAAAAAAGGTAACTTTTATAGTTATGGGTTTAAATCTTATTTTGATGGTTGAAAAAAATTTTCTTTAAGAGAAAAAAGATTTATGTTTGAAATAAATTATTTTAATCTCACTTTAAATATTATATTAGTCCTTAAACTATGTATAAAAAAATTATTTTAATTTTTACCCTGACTCATTCAACAAGAGTTTTTTTTAGAATGGCAATAAATTAAATATTTATTTTTAGTTCAAATTAAATGTTTTTAGAACAATCATATCTAATATAGTATTTGTCTAGGTATATAATTAATTAGGTAAATAAATAAAAAACATGTCTATATTAAGTTAAGTATTTTGTAAAAAGGACCCAATTATGACTTAAACTCAAATTATTCTCCACCAACATAAATTTAGCTCAAGGAAATAACGGTAATTGTCATCTGTCTCTGACTGAAAGGTTGAGTACGAATCCTCCATCCCGGTGTACTAATATTATATATCAATTAATTAGGTAAATAAACAAAACATGTTTAGTCGCTGTCATCAAATTTTTTATTTTTGATTTAATAAAAATTTAAATATTGTTTAAAATTTGGACGTGACTTACTCTATCACATGTGACTTCAGCATTTATTTACCAAAAAAAAAACATTTAGTAATTAGATAAATATACAAAAGATGTATTTACCTTAGTTTTTATTAGATAATTATAAAATTTTTAAATAATAACCCATATGGTTTTTTTATGCAAAGTCCAGTGGATTAGTATTTGGAAATTTTAGTGACTAAAATGAAATAAATTTTGAATATTAATATTAAAAACCATTAAAACTTGTTTGATTGAAGTATAATTTGGCAACATTAACAAAAATTAAGGCATACTCAGTCAATTATTTTGATTTTATCATAATTAAATATTTAAGTATCAATACTTATAAATTAATTATTACTACAAACAAGTAATTTTTTTTTATCCGTAGTGCATATATATATATATATTGTTTATTTCCCCAAAATTTCCATTGGCTCATTTCCCTAGAGCTTCTATAAGGGCCATAAATAGATCTGGGCTGGTATGGGCTTATGGTCTAATGAGAATAAATGCAATACGACGTCGTATTTCTTGATGCGTTTTCATTTTTCATTATTTTTAGTTTTTTGGGTTCGTAATTTTGTCTCGCCTTTCGTTCATATTTATATTAAACACTACATAATTTTTAGTTGAGTTGATTAAAATAATTTCAATAAAATAAATGAAATAGTGAACCCAAATCAATAATTTAGAATATTGAATGGGGATGGATCCAAGTAGCAATATATATAAAAGAGTTACTCGAGGGATTAGAAGATTGATATCACAATTGTAAACTCGCAATATAGACATGAGAAAAGGAAGGAGACGGAATGCAAAAGAATCCACTGCCAGAGCGTCTCTCCGAGAATAGGAAAAAATGTATTTATTATTTTTATTATTTTTGGAAAAATATATAAAAGTTTTTTTTTCTATTTAAAATAAATAATCAAAGTCTAATCTTTTGCCAAAGTTTTTCCAACTTAATATTTGAATTCATAGGATTGTAATCGCGGAATAAGTATGATATATGTAATGACATAGTATTGAGAAAGAAAGAAAATGCATTATATTTCATAATGTATGGTGTATTTCATATTTATTTTAGACGATACACAACTCTAACTTGCATACTACGTTGCTCACTAGTAAAATAAAGAGTGGATTGAAATTGAAATAAAGTAAGGGTGCATCCAAATCACAACTTGCAGGCTGGAGCGACAAAGTCAGGGATGACAATGAAAGCAACCGACCAAGTAGTAATAAATATTGAGGAGTTACTCTCACGGTAAATAGGTGTAAGATCTGGCAATTCTCCATCTTTTGTGATCTCTAATGGACTCCCATTTAAAAGCACGGTGGAGCTTCTAAGTAGGTCATCTTTTGGAGTCAAATGATACTCTTCCCTATGAGATGATATTTTTCTTCCATCTTCTGAGAGTCCTCCACTTGGATTGTTCTTTGGATGAGAACCATTTCTCGTGGGATTGCTTTTATGCAAACTCATGTGGATGCGGTTTTTAGTATTGATTTCAAAGTCGGTTTCGTTGCTCAGATTGATGAAAAGCAAGGTTACACCAGACTACAAGAAGATGATCATAAATACATAAATCAATTACACATTATAGTGTCTTTATTTCTTTATAATCTAACCATATCTAAAAGGATTAGCTTCTTACTCTTCCTCTTGAACAATGAGCATAACTGCGAAGATATGATGAGACATTGTTATGAACCTTGAGAACATCCGGACCCATGAGTCGGTGAAAGAGAAGTGCCCTAATGAAAAACACAACACCAAATTAAACCAGACTTCTTTTAAAGATCGAGAAAAAAAATTAATCGCTTTACCCGTAGTAATCCGGCGTAGGAACTAAAGTTGAGGCTTTAAGGACACCATAGATTCCACCCATCAAAGTCTGTCTACAATATACTTTGGTATTGTACAAAGCAGCCATCCCAAGTTGATCCAAGTACCTATAATTCAGTTCATATTCAAATAAATTACCCACAAAAAAAAAAAGAAAAAAGCAGTTTGCATGAGTTTTTAATTACCAAAAACTGTTGATAAATGCATCAGAAATATGAGGACTGCCACCATGATAGGCTCCACCAGCTTCTCCAACCCAAGCAGCAGACCAAGGGCCATGTCTTTTAATTGTGTTCTCAAGTTGTTTAAATACATTTGAAATTTGGCTAAGGTATCTAGGATCAACGAACCTATAGATCAATTTGGGGTCATCACCTACAAATCAAAAAGGGGTTTCTCAATGTTGGAAAACTATAATTTATGCGTAAAATGTGTAATGGGATTGGTAGAATAGCGGACCTGCACCCATGTTATAGCGCCACGTGTCTCGGTGAGCATGAAGTAAATAATCTCACACGACGACTCAACCAAAACAGTCAATTTGTAGTATTATTTAACTTACCAAACTCCCATGAATTTATTTGATAATTCTTTTCGACCGTGTATTGAATAAGCGCTTCGGCATTGCTGTAGTTCCAATCTCCTTCCCATTGAATTCCTTTTGTCTTGTACTTCCCGAGAAGGGCGTTCAAGCCGAAAGTCACAATGGCCCTGAAGAAAATTATTGAGTAGGAGGAAAAACGAAGATATAGAGGAAAGAACTAAGAAAAATCATATTCTAGAATAACATACCCTGTCTTGTTGAAAAAATCATTCAAATCATCCCATCTTTCCACGTACAAACATCCCTCGGAGAAGTCGAATAACAAATCTTTGTTTGCTTGGAATGGGTGACAAAGTCCCTTGAAGGGTCCAACATTATAAATCAATCTGTCTTGCAAAGTACCTCCTACTCTAATCCTTAGAGACTTGAAAGCTAATGATATTATAGAGCAAAATTTAGTTAGATTTTTACTATAATATCAACTTTAATTAGTTAAATTGAATAGAGAGATTATTAATAATGTGTTGAAAAGAGCCAAACCTTTCACTGCATTGACAAGGATAGGAAGATATAAATCCTAGAACAAAGGAAGAAGAGAGATAATTAATAAAATACGACGATTTAAAATGTATTTTTTTCTTTTGTTCTTCTTTTGATCCCGTAGCTAGATTCTCACCACATTGAGCATAGATGCACGGCCATCCCAAGCACAAAGTTTCGTCCAACTATTACACTCATTATGGGGCCAAATATCCATAGTCAAGCAGATGTAATTTTCGTCGGTTTCTGCTATCGTTGTGGTTCCATTAACCACAATCCTACCGATCGTAACATTGCGAGCCAAAATGGTTGGTATAAAAGCAAGAAAGAAAATCAAAAGGAAGTGGCATTCCATTGTCAAAATCCTGTCAAATATTGAGCAGAAACAAATGAAACTATAGTAGATAAGTAAATCAAAAGTTTTTCATCTAAATTTTGATGCTCTTGGACTTAATTTAATGGAAGAAGATTGGAAAATTTGTAAAGATATTACCTTTATGATGGTGGTGTAGGAGTCCTTGAACTGGTTGGTGCTACAACAGAAAAAATGGATCCACACCCTCAAAATCAAGATTAGAAAGAAATTAAGGGATGGTGAAAAGGAATTGGAGGAGAGAGTTTATATATATGCTTTAGATGATTCAGTTTTCATTTCAATCAGAACTTGTCTTGTTTAAAACATCAATAAGAATTGAATGCAACTCCTTAACACTAATGGGGTTTCAATTTTCTTCTTCAAAAGAAAAAGGAAACTGCAAAATTTGAACTTCAAAACTGTAGATTTATGAAGTTGCATTAACTCACAAGTCTTCAAAACTGTAGATCATTTCATATGTTGATTTCCAATGTTAATAATTGATTGTATTTCTTGATTGTGATTAGTCCTTTTTAAAATTTTGATTTGGTTAATTATTCATTAATTTAATTAAATATTAAGATTCATTTTTAAGTACTAATATCGTTGAGGGAGAAATTCAAGCTGGACACGCCACCATCATAGCTGTACAGATGAGACGTCAAGGACTACAACTTACAACCGCAAGGGGACAAACCATCAAGCGGATGTACCACCCACTGACTGTCAGGACGTCCGCCCTTCCTTCATCAGGGCCTTGTACGGCTCGGGGTGTCCCTGAAAAAATCTATTACTAAACACTTGGTGTCTACTCCTATTTCTTTACTCAGATTATTGAATTGATTGTCGGAGTGTATTAGGCGGGACACCGTACCAACGTTGATTTTTCTAGTTGTAGGTTCATTTGCCCCTCGATAGAAAAATGCTTATCCGAAGAACATGTGGTCCTCTCTAAAATTCATTGTCAACAAATATATTTTATTATAATATTATTAAGTTTATAGCCTAAAATACAAAAAACAATGGTTGAGCATTCAACTAATTTATATAATAGTGTTTGTTGATGTGATTTTAAACATCAAATAACGAAACTTCGATGGAAAAAAGCCTAGGTAAAATTCAACCGAGTTTGGTAGAATGTGCACCTAGGTCATTCATGACAATGATATTTATACACATGAAAGTTGAATTTGAATAAATCATGAGTCTAACGCATCTAAATTAAGTTATATTGAATTAACTATAGTAATGTGAATAAGATTTAGCCTCAAAAATTGAAATTAAAATAGTATTTATGCTCTAAATTGAATGGCATATTATTAAAATTGTTAATGAAATCTTAGTCAAATTTTAGATAAAAAAGTTAATTTATAGGCATAAAATTTTAAAAGAGAAAAAATGTAAGTTTTAAAATAAATGTTTAAATACTATTTTGGTCATCTACTTTTGATTTTTGATTATTGTATTTTTAAATTGTATATTAAAATATACTCTCCAGTTTAAACTTGAAAAGAAACTTTTAATATAAATTTATTGTTAAAATTTCAAAAAATTTAGTAAATAAAATATGGTGTATTTAAATGGGCTGGCTGACAAAAAGAAAAGATCACGTTGACAAATGGTCTTCGACCACGCTCCAGAACCGTTGCCAGGCTGTCCCTCCGATGATGCTGACGTTTGCATGAATATAAAATTCAAAATACCAAAATTAACCTTCCGTTTTCCTTTTTTTTAAGCGGTTTTTAATTTTAACTTTCTGTTTTCTTTTTCTTCTTTCTGAATTGTTTTTTTTTTTACTTCTTGGAAATTCGACATTAATTAATAAATAACAACCATAAAGAAATTCATAGGATGCTCGATTAAAAAGGGTCCACCACACATTACTATGCGTGCGATCCAGCTAATCCTGTCCCCACAGCTTGTCCTTGTCCCTTCCACTATTACAAATTACATTAAATGCCCTTCTTCTTTGTCTTCTTTCTAATTTGATTAAATTTTAAATTTAATCCAAATTTATATTTAACGAATCTCTCCACTTCCAAAAATACATCTCTGAAAATTAAAAAAAAGTGTAATTAATATATTAATAACTTTTGAAACAACTTAAAATATTCATAAATCTATGATTTATTGGATACTTTTCAAAATTTAGAATCTATAGAGACGATTTTGAACCTCCACAAATTTATGGGGCATAATTTGAAGTTCTATAATTAATGAGATAGATGGGAGACCAAATTTGTAATTTTACATCTTAAATTAAAAGAATGTGAAGATGAATCGGACGGTGCAGAACGAGTTTGGTACATTAAAACGCAATTCGACAAAAAAAGTGCAAACTGTCTTTTCACACCTCCTTTTGATATCAAAAAAGAAGGACTTGGCTTTTTGGTGGCACATGCGATTATTAATTATGATTGGAATAAAGTTGGAATTTTTCTATTTTTAATTTTTCTTTTGGTACATTTTGTTCGTGACAGAATAGTGAAATTCCCTTAAAAGGGTATTTTCTTTGCTAAAAAAATATTGAAAGCATGCTCTAATTTCTTGATTAATTGATTAGAAAATATGGCTATATGCTTTTGCACTAAAAGGTTGATCTCTCAAGATTCTCGTCGGTTATATTTGATTCGATTTTTCTAATGAATCTTTTTATATTTCTTGAATAATGGGAATTAAACAAGTCATTTTAATACTTACCAATGCTTGGTAACGTTTTCAACTTCTAATTTTTAAAAAATATATGAATTTGGCAAGTATATTCTGTTTTTTTCTCGTTTCTTATAAATGTGTTTTCGAAATTGTGCAACAAAATCAAAGTTTTTTAATTATATTCTCATTTCTATTTCTTTAAAACATGAATAAAAATAGTATCTTATCATCATTGACTTATAAAATGTATTATAAATATTTAAAAAATAAATAAAAGGTAACATTTTAAATATTTAATTTTAACATAAAATTATGTAGTGTTGCTAAACATGTTTTTATTTTTTAAAATAAAAAATAAATAAATAATAAGAATGATCAAAAATAGAAAAATAAATAATAAGAGTGATCAATACAGTTCTATTTTTCTTTATTAAGAAATAAGAAAGGAAAAAGACGAAACAAGAAAGGAGAAAAGACCCTAAAAAAAAACTACATCAAACCAAACACATAATATTCCATTTAGTTATTTTTGTAATTTGCAGATTCCACTTTGAGTAGCGTATTTATATAATTTTTTGGATCTCAAAAAATTTTAGTTTCATAGACATTTTTTTTTTTTTTGGTTAACCTCTCAATAGAATGCTAACTTATCAAGTCTATCAAACTATTTGTCCTAAAGTTTACATAATAGATATCTCATGTTAGTGTTCTTCTATCAATATATTTTTAATTTGGTAAATATATTTATGAAAGATCTAAACCTTACTTATACTCAATGAACTTTTCACTAATATGTTTATAACAAAAACTATTAAAAAGATAATTGATAGTTTAAAGATGTATCATAAACTACTTAAAAATCGACAAAATCGTCAAATAATTCAATATATTGAAGTTTATGAAATGAATTTATAGTTTCATATTTAACTTCTTTTTACATTGTATTTACTTATTCCCACGATATTTATTTAAAAATTCAGTTACTTTAAAAAACAAACAACCAAATTTTAAAGATTATTTGCCACCTTCTTATCCAAAACATTTATAAGAAAAAAATATTTGTTCATTAATTAATAAATGTTAAAGTTATTATGTAACTATCCAGAATCTTCCATGTAAACAAATTAAAGAAAAACAAAACTTTTACTAACTAGTCAAACATGTTTGAATTTTTATTCTAGACAACTAAACCTCCAAAATAAAAATTAAAAAAAAAAAGTTTATAAAAACAACTTGTAAGTTGTAAGATGATTTAGAGACACCCCCAGATTTAAGCCCATGATTAAAGGCTTTGTTCAAATCAAAATTATATAAACAGAGAATAAAGAGAGAGAGAGAGTAGAAAATTACAAATTTGTCATGAAGAACAGAACACAGTTTCATGCCACTGAATCAATCAGAAAAATTCAGAACCCACCAACAATTTCCACCGATTCAATTTCTCTCAATCTTCAAGAAATTTTCTTTAATGAACTTCTGAAAACAAATTAGACCCACATTCGCCATTGATGAACAGAGCAAGAACATCGAAAAATCATTCTACCAAACATTGTTATTATTATTATTATGTTCTTGAAACTAAAAAACACAATGGAGAAGAAGATTCGATACATACAATTTTGTTTTTGTTTTTTCTTGACGAATTGAATTTAGAATACAAGTAGAAAAAAAAAAAGAAAAAACACATTATATAATTTTATACGTAGTCAGCCGATTACAAATCAATCTAATGCCCATGGAGATTTGGGGGAATTTGGGATGAGAAAATTTTCTTTACCCCAAAATGCAAATTCCCGATCTGCAATTTCTCGTCATCTTCTTCGAAGATCGAAACCCCCCTTTCTCGATTTCCCAGATCTGCGAATCCGCCATTATTGAAATTTCCTTTTTCCCCCTTCCCTGTAATTTGCACTAAAACAAAGCGAGTAAAAGAGTAAATAAAGTAGCAGTAAAAACAGAGCAAGCGGAAGTGGCCGTCAAATGGGCGGCGGCGGAGGAGCCCGGCGGCGGAGTGTGGTAGTAAAATGGGAAATACGGCACAATCGGGTTCGGCGGCGGCGGCGCCGGGTAATTGCTGTACGGCGGCGGCTGGTAGTACCCACCGATGATTCCACGTGGCGGCGGCGGGGAAGAGTAGGTGTAAGTGGGCTGGGCCGGTGGGGGCGGGGAGTAGTAGTAGTAGGTGCCGGAGGAGGGGGGAGACGGCGGCGGCGGGCAGTTGACGGGAGGAGGAGGGGACGGCGGCGGCGGCGGCGGAGACAGATACTGGCCGCAGGGATTGTCACAAGCAGAGCACATTGTGCATTCGATCTGGTACTTGGAGGAGACAGCCCCGGCGGAGGTCCGGCGGTCGGTGGCCGGAAGAGACCACAATGTGGCCGGAAAAATGAGGAGAACGGCGGCGAGAGGGAGGAGGAATCTCAGAGGAGCACCATTTTCCATAGTGGGGAAGTGGGAAAAAACCAGATTCGAGAGAAAAGGGGGAATTGGAGTGAATAATTTATGGGGGAAACTGAAATTGAAGGAGAGAGAATGGAAGGTTTTTAGAGAGAGAAAGTGGAGTTCTTTTGGAACAGTAGCAGGCAGGGACTGAGGGAGGGATATGTTTTTGTTTTGGTTGTTTGTTAATTAAGGGGAAAAAGAGGGGTTAAATTTGAAATAGTTTGAAAGTGAGGGGGTTTGATAAATGATACCGACACGTTTTAAAGAGAAAAACAAACAGCCGTATTTAGTTGGGAGGGTGGAGTGGAAGTGTAGACTGTAGAGGGAATCTTCATCTTTTACTTTATTTTATGATGATGAGTTAATTTCGACTGTAAATAAATGTTAAACTAATTAAATTTATAGACTTATCACAAACTTCTTGACATTAAGGTATTAAATTTTCTTCCTCATGTCAACATTTCTATTGATATTTCTCTGTATCTATGGATTCGATATCAATGTGAAAAATAAAACGACATTACCATATATTGCAAAAAAAAAGAATATATATATATAAACACAATATCAATCAAATATTACTAACATTGATATGGTATTGATATTAAATCATTTTTCATACTAAAAGAAAAAAAAATATTAATTATTTTTAGCTTATTTAAAAATGATGAAAGACTTATTTGTTAATTTAAATATTTCTTACAAAATTTTTTATAACCTTTTTTTGTAAATATCTATCGACATCAATATTTTATTGATATTTCCATCGACATCAATATTGTTTAATCACAAAAATGGATTGTCCTGACGAAGCTCAAACACAAGATCAGAAAACCTATGCTCAAAATTTTGTGCATAGAGAGATGCTCAAGTCAGTCTAGGTCTGATCTATCACCCAGGATAGGTGCAATAGATTTGTGTACCTGAAAAATACAATGGGTCCCCCAATTTATAGGCTTTGGTTAGTCATGGTACTTTCGGACTATTTTAGTTTGTGACATTTTTAAAAAGTGAATAATTTAGTTTATTTTTACAAAATTTTAACACAAATTTTCTACGCAATGAAAATCTTTCGATACAAATTTATGGTTATATTTTAAAATATTTAAGGAGCCAAGTGTTAATTCTAAAAAGATCTCATATAAAAAATAAAGATATCAAAATAGTCAGTTTTAAAAATGACAGTGACTAAAATAGATATTTTAACAATACATTGACAAAAATGAAAAAAAAAATTGAAAGTACATCAATTAAAATGGAGGTTTTAAAAATATCAAAATGAACAAAGCTAAAAATACGAAACCGATTATCTCTATATAAAAAGAAATATATGAGATTTTATTTTATTCTTAAATTTCAGATATATATGAGATTGGGGATGCGGAACGTGAGTAAATAATGAAGCTTTATATTTTACCAATTATTTTAATACGATCACTTTTTTTAAAAGGCTTGAAATATAATAATCTTATTATTAATTTCATGTTTTGTCACATGATTTTAATCCGTAAATAGGAGTTATATTTTTAATTATTAAAATTCAAAATCTAACCAATCAATTCTGATTTACGTGACTAATTGAAGCAACTCAATAATGAGCTGAATTAAGTTAATCTTTTTTTTTCTTCAACTTGTACTCTAATTTAAAGACAAATTGTAGTTCATAAACTGTCAAAACATTATATTTTAATAATTAAACTTCTCCATATAAACATCATTTTTTAGTTATTTGTTGTTATCTGTGCATGTAGATCACTAAAAGGATTAACCAAAATTTATTAACAATTATATACAAAGTTTAATCATTAAGACAAATCATTTAAAAGTTTAAAAGACACAAAATTTAAGTTGAATTATACATATAATTTTTGAACTTTTTTTTATTAGTTAATTTTGGTTGAGGCTGTGCCATATGTGGTAATAACTTAAGTTTAAATCTTTTTATCATTAAAATACCAAAATATGTCTACTTGCTTCCCTAAATGAATTATAAAATAACTATTTCGGTGTCATACTTGTAAATTGTCTATTTTGTTTCTCTATGCTTAAAAAAATCAATTATTTTGGTATATGCTATTATTTTCATACTCGTATTAATATATGTAGTTATCTATTTGTTAAAAATAAAATAAATAGAAGAACATATTTTGTTTTTTATTTTCAAATTTGAGACATCAAAATTTTATATTTAATAGGTCATTTAAAACTTTTCATTTCATATTCAATAGATACTAACTTATAAAAAATTTTGTCAGTCTTTGGGAACCTATTAAACACAATATCAAAAAGTAGTTTTGGGATCTCTTTAGACACTTTATAATTTTAAATACTTACTAGACACAACTCTCAAGGTTCAAAAACCAAATCGGATATTCAACCAAAAAAACATGAAGAATTAATCGGTATATTAAATTTTCGTCAACATATTAGTATTCTATCATCAACATTTCCATATGTTCATAGATTTGACATTGACATAAGGGATTAATCGATATTTTTGAAATATCATGGCAAAAAATACACAAATTATAAAAATTATCAACAAAATATCACTGATATGAACCTAATATTAATAATAAGGAATTTAAACAAATTTAAATATATCTTTTAAAATTTTTATTTTCATTATTTTTCTAGAAATATTCATCGACATCGACACTTTGTCGATATTTCATAGTCATTTTTTGTAAAATCGAGATTTTAAGGGCCCATTTAATAACGTTCTCATTTCTCGTTTTTTCCTTTTTAATAAAGACAAACATAATTACATTCGATAACTATTTCTTATTCTTTATAAGTCTAGAATGATAAAACAATATTTTTATTCATGTTTTGAAAATAAATTACAAATAAGAACAACAAATAAGAAATTTGATTTTGTTCTTTCCTAAAAATCTGGAAAACAAATGAAAAATAAGAAACATAAATAATTGTCAAAAATTTAAATCTTTTAATAAAACAAGAAAAAAAAAACGTTATCAAATGATTTTTAAATATTTCCACAACGTCGACATTAAAAACTTCGAGAATTAAGAAGAATTTACACATGGTGTAATTTGGCATGGGAAAGCGTTGAAAAAAAAACGGTGAAAATGGAAAGTCGAGGGAGATGGGATTGACCTCATGAATAGAAGTGCACAGATCAAATTATCGACGTAATGAACACGCAACTTCTACGTGCTTTAACAACCCATGGTTTCAATTCAACTGATCAAATTATCGACCTTGGAAAATGATAAACTATACGTGTCAAAGTATCACTTGTTTTTCTAAAGATCTGAGCTTTGAACTGTTCGGGTGGAAGATCAAACCATCGCCCTCAAGAAATGATAATTGATATCCGTCAAAGCATTACTTGTTTTTTTAAAAAAAAAAATTGGAGGTTTGAATTTTCTCCTTTACCTTCTTTATTACAATTAATATAATTGTAGAGATTTGAACTATCAACCTCAAGATAAAGAGTAAATATATTGCTGATGTATGTTTAATATTGACATTCTCTACTATTCGTCGAACTCAAGAAAATAAATTAAAAGAAACACTCACCTAATCTATATGGTTTAAATATATGTTTACATCGATGTGTTAGTCACATCATCCATTTACTAAAAATTGATAACAAAAGATAAATTAATGGTAAGAGTCAAGGGAAATTGTCTTCATGTACAAAGTTTTTGGTTTTAGAAATTTGGGTCGTTCTCTAAAAGATAATTATTATGGCTCTTTCTGACATAAATTACACTTTGAAAATTACTAATTTTCTACTCATTCTTACCCCAATTTCTTCGTTTCTTCTTTAACCTCTCTAAACAAAAATTTTGACAATCTAGAAATATGTTAAAGTTCTTGGTATAAGAAAAAAAATATTCTGTTCTTTAGAGAGGTTAAAAAATAAAGAAAAAAAGTGGGGAGGAAGGAGTAGAAAAGTAATTTTAAAGTGCACTTTACGCGTTGTTTTTTTTTTTTAAAAAGACCAAATTTAGAAAAAGAAGAAAAAACTTTAGGGTACAGACTGACAATTTTACAAGGGTCAAGGTATTTTAGAAATTTAGGGACCAAAATAAAATAAATTTAAAATTTCATAAATCAAGATTTAAATTAAAAAAAAAAATCTTATTCCATGCAACTGAAAATAATAACAATAATAATAATAATAATTAATGTCCTATGCACGATAGTAATAATGTCCATGTATTTTATTTCATAAATGGAGCTTTTTAATGCTGCAAGAAAATTGGTTCGCAAGGTGATGGATTTAATAACGAGTTAGGTGAAAAATAAAACTAAACTTTTTTCTCCAAAAAATCATTTTAATTAAACCAAAAAATAAATAAGAATCGTACGACAACACAATGCAAGTGTTTAGCTGTGTCCCCATTTTTCTACTTCAGCAAGTTTATGCATTGAGCCGAACTTTTTCAGAGAGAAGAGTTAGTTTTTTAAAAAATTACGAAAAAAAAAAATGATAGTTTCAAAACTATTTAATAAAAAGAAAAGGAACACTTCTCCGTCAAATTTCTTCGAAGATGTGCATAACAAGTAACACAAAACGAGCTGAGAGTTAGTTTGATAACATTTCTGTTTCTTATTTTTAATAAAGAAAAAAAGAGTTGCATAACCCTAACCTTCATGGACGCAAGAATGATTAATCAAGATTTTTTATGTTGAAATAAATTGAAAATGAAAACAAGCAACAAAGAACTTGTTTTTGTTGTTTCCAAAATTTCTATACAATTTTGAAAACGTGTCAAAAAAATGAAAAACAAGAAATATAAATAGTTGTCAAATACTTAAATTTCTTAATAAAATCAATGAAATTGAACAACATTGGTTTGTTACCAAAGAATAATAAAATTTTGAGAATGCATCTCTCCCTCTCTTTTTCTTTCGTGTGCGGATATGAACACTCTGACTATTAAGTTGGAGTTAAGGATATGCATATCGTCACATGGTAATTTTTATGGAAATTAAAATGCTTAGCTCTTAACGGTGAGGACCAAATCGCCGTTAAAAAATTGATAGGTCATTGACTTTTATGAAAAGTATTTGTTTTTGCACTTCTGTATCTTAATTGTCAAACATTTAATGGTGCTGTGGAAACTATTAATTTTTATAAAAAATATTTGTTATAAATTTAGCTTTACTCAATCTATTGTTTTCTTATGTGGTGAAAAAAGGTTGGTAGTCTCCCGGCTATTAAATTTTTGTTGATATGTTGATATTGTTTATCGGCATTTTCATATGTAAATGATTCAGCATCAACAAAAATAGCGAATGATATGTTTATATAGTTCGCACAAACTCGACAAAATATAAAAAATACCAACATAATATCACTGAAACTAAAACGTATTGACAAAATATTAATATTAATAATTTTAATTTCTTTAAAAAGTGTGAAATGCTATTTGTTCCTTTCATATTTGTTAATAATTTTTCATTTTTTATAATTTTGCTAGAAATATCCACTGATATTAATATTTTACCAATAATTCCACCAACATTTTCATTGACATACAAACCTGAGCATAGTTCAACTTTAATTTGCATGTACTCCTTCCCTCGAGATCTGAAATTCAATTCCCTATATCTCCGAATTGTTATACTAAAAAGAAAAAACATATTAATTGACATTAACATTTAAGACCTCGATCTCCTATTCTTTTTCAATTTCCTTTCCCATCATCATTTTCTAATTCTAGCTCAGGCTTTTTTTTTTCTTCACCTTAAGTATTCAGGCTTATTGTCTCTCCTCTTGGATTATATATTTGAATTCTATGTTTTTATTTGTACGATAGTAAGAAAAAGAAAAAACTCAAGTTTTTTTATACGCATATCTTAATTGTTAATACAAAATTTTCTGTTCAACTCAATATATTTTACTTTAAATATAAACCTTATTTTACTCTTTAAACTTTCATAATTTTATGTCAGTATCTAATACTTTTATTACATACAAATTTATTTTCATCTTTAATTACCATTTAATTTCTATAGCGTTTTTATGTAAAATATAATACGACATATCTTAATTTTTTTTGGTTTGCTATAAAAAATTATGACTGTTATGGGAAGATAAAAAGAGAAGAGACTAAACGACGGGAGGTCAAAGGAACCCGAGAAGAAAGCACGAGCCAGGAAAGGAGGCCGGCACCCGGCGACCTGAGCCGGCCCAGGCCGACCAGTGGCCGGCACCAAGAAGGTCTCGGCGCCGAGCCGTTCTCGACTACTCGACCGAGAACTATAACGGTACATCCGACTATTGCGCAGTTACACCCGTATTAACTCACCTTGATTCTCAATCCAACCGAAAACCGACAACGAGGTAACGGACCGAGAGATTTAAGATTTGGCTAGGGCAAATCTGGAGAGGATGGGGATTGGACAACTATAAGTCAGAGATGAACCAAACCCCAAAGGGTATGTTGGAACATCTTATTCTCCGCACTCGACTTCTGATACTAACTTAAGCATCAAAGCCCATGCGGTAAAGCCACACCGGTCCTAGTTTTCATCTGTTTTGCAGGTCAGGTTGATCTGTCGATCCCTTTTTGTATTTAGAGGATTGGTGTACATTTGGAGAGATCTCCGGAATTCAAATCTCTGCATCAACAATGACTATGATGGAGATTAAATTATCTTACGCAGATAATTAATATCTTATCCACTAAGCTATATTCGAATTGACAAAATTAATGATAATAGTACGAAGATATAAATTAAACAAAATTGCACTCTAAAAATCATAGCATAGTTCAACGAGCAAGACAACTACTCTTTCTCTGGGATTAAAGATTTAAATTTTCACACCCCAAATGTGTTGTAGTGAAAAAATTGGACTCTAAAAATATTTGAAAAGAAAATTGAAAATGAATTTAATAAAATAGAAAAGAAAAAAAGAGTAGATGCACTGTTAAAAGAAAAGAAAAGAAAAAACTCTCAGTTACTCTATTATTAATAAAGAAATTAACAGTTGTGTAATTAATTTAAATTAGAAAATGAACAAGAAATAGTAAGTTATGAACTATGATGATTTACTTGAATATTTATAAGTTTTGGTAGTGACAGGTGTTTAAATCCAACTGTATTGAGTTATTGCCATAGAGAATAAGCCAAAAAAAGAAAAGTTCCACGCATTATGTTGGAAAATAAAAACTCATTTAGATGTAATTATTAAAATTATCTAAAAAAATGTAATTATTAAAATTAGCTTGAGAAATTTTGTATTTTTGTATTTTTTTTTTCTCTAGGCTACATGCACTGTTTTCATTATTGTTTTGTGATTACAATTATTTCTCTAACACAACATAGAAAATTTTGGTGCATGATGAAAGAAATTATTTGATGGGATAATTAAAGAGATGACAAATGACAGGTTAGGGTCCCAAATCACCAACTTGATCTGTAGTTTTTAAAAGGACAATTTGGCAGAAAATGAAGGGAAAAAGGCTGAAAATCTGAGGAGTGATATGGGCTAGTTGGGACACGATATCCAAGCAACCGAAAACGGACTGTACCCGGAAGGTATGTGTATTGTCCTCATACCCGTACACATGCAAGGAGTGTTATTGTTTGAGATCCCAAGCCATCCAAACTATCTCTTGAAGACGAAAATTTCAAAATTGTTCAAATAAATACCTAAGCTCTAACCATATAACTTCAAATTATAATCATTCTAAACCTAATTTAACTCATTAAAGTATGTACCTCGGAACAAAAGGTTTTGTATTTGGACCCTAACTTCGGGTCGAGTGTACCTAATCTCGACTCGATTTGCACCGGGAGGACGGGGTGGGGCCCACTGCTTCCAAACAACAAAAGTGGGACCATTTCATCTATGGACTTGGTGGGCAGCCCTCCAATTCATTCCCCAATTGGCATGTTTATGGGTGTCTTATCTCATTATCTTTATCTACCCTCACATGCCCTAAAGGTAGAGTTGAATACCTTTTCACATTGCTTTGGGTAGAATGTTCTATGAACACCTCTCAAATGCCCACCATTGTTGAGAGCTTCAAAAAATAGAATAAAATCTCTATATTTCATATTTTTGATTTCTAAATTTTAAGGTTTTACATAATCTGCTCATTTAACTTTGAATACATGTCTATATTGACATTGTTTTACGAGGTAAAACTAAATTATACATATATCCAAATAAGTTTCAGTAAATAATTTATTGACAATTCAACAACAAAACTTAAAATGTTTTTTTTAGGCGAAGTTTAGAGATTAGAAAGGTGTGATATATATAGTTTAAAAGGGATTAAAATAAACATAAACATAAAAGTTGAAGAACCACTGAAGTAAGCTTTAAAACTCTGCTTTTATGTCTTTTTAGAAGTTTCTTGAAAATATATTTTTCTATTATTATTTTTGCCATCAAGACTTTTAAATATGAACTTCAATCTCATTCACTTAATCACACCTTAATTTGATTAACATGAGTTTAGTTGAACGGTAATTAACATTTGTCTCTAACCAACAGATCACGAGTTCGAATCCGCCACCTCTCCGTGTTGCCCTAAAAAGAATATTACATTTTAATTTGACTTAAATTTGCCCCTTTTTTTTCAGTTTTAAACGCAAACCATACAAATGGGCCGAAACTTGGCAGTGCCAACTTGGGCTTTCGTGTTGGGCTCAATTCGAATGAATAGGTCATTTGTTCCAAAGAATCATAATCATAAATATGTGGTACCAGCTTTTGGATTTACAAATATAATAAAATATTTAAATTTTGAAATTTAATTTTTTTAGTTATTCTGATCTTTTAACCCGTATATCAATGATATATGAATAATACACAAATTAAATTTATATTAGATATATAAGGTATATAGGTATATTGTTGGTATATAAGCACTTATAATTAGGTATATAAGTAATATATTAAATCAGGTATATAAATGACATATCAAATCTAGTGCTAATTATTCGGAATCCAGATTCGGCACCTCTTTGCGCTCCGAGTCAAGCACGCTTAATTTTAGAATTCTTACGATTGAGTTACCGAAAAGGAAGGTGCACCTTGTTGGTATATGTAGTAACTATCAATTCTTTTAAGCCTTTTTCTTAACCATGCTTCCATGGTCTCATGATCCCTCTCATTCGGATGTGGTATCGGTTCATTCATGTACCTCTCCTCTTTAGTCGGGCGTCACACTTCAGTAATAGAACAAATCAGGTATATCAGTAATATGTCAACATTATAAAAGTCAAATGTGATTTAGGTTATAAAAGATAGGTATTTCATCTAAATCTATAAATAAAAACAATATATTTCAATAAGAGAAACTAAACCTACACAATAAATATAAAGAAATATATCAAGTATATCAATGGTTTATTAGAACTCATAATTAGATATATAAATAATATATTAAATCAGGTATATTAAATGACATATCAAACCTAGTATATCAATGGTATATCAAATTAGACATATATATATCAAGTATATCATTGTTTGAGTTGTTTCGTGTTTGGTATATTAGATTTTTGCTTGCTTCCGAATGAGTTGTACTTCCAAATTTGCTAATTGAAAAGTGATTTCTACTTTTACAAATTCCTATTATTTTTTTATTGCTAATTTTGTAAGCTCCCTTTATATAAATACAGTGAATTAAAAATAACTTGTAATCCATATAAATAAAGGGTGAAATGTTTATTTGTTAATTTAAATATTTATTATGATTTTTTTTAATTTTTCAAAAAATATCTATCCACATTGACATTTGATCGAACTCACAACCTCATAATTGGAGATATATGTTAGTTACTGTTCAACTATGCTCACTTTGACTCGAACTTGATTTGCACTTTGACAGGAAATGCTATAATTTAGCATAAAATTATGAAATAAGACCTAACAAAAAATATTAGATATGAAAATTAGAGTTACAAATATGTAAAGAAGGTAGTTGCAAATTTACCTAAAATTTTGACTTTTTAGAAAATTGAATACACCAATTCTACTCTCAGACAATTTCAAGATGTCACTTTTAGATTGGTTTAGTAAACAATTTAATTCGGTGATTTTTCATTCCCCATCATGGGGCCAATTCCAATTTCATAAAATTACACTTATAATTTAAAAAGGCAACATTATTTTCAAAGTCAAATTAGAGAATAAAATAAAATCAAGACCAGCCAATAAAATATGAGCAATAATGGAAAAAAAGATATCTGGGGACATCCTATAATCACATACAAAAATGCTATCCTTCATCTTAGGGAATCTCGGACACTATGCGTCCCTTTATGTGATCCTATCGAGATAGATAGACTTACTTCTCTTTCGATTGATCTATTGATCAAAAACATCTAGAAACGTCACGTCAGTTTAGAATTCGATTCCCAAGGCCGACTTTATTGAGAAGATTACTTTTTTTAGGTCGAGACGATTCAAATTGTCTCAACATTTTTAGTACAGGTCAGAGTCAAATAGTAATTTTTAATTTCATAGAATTACAGCTTAAATATGAATAATTAAAAAGTTAACATCATTTTCAAAAGCTAAATTAGATAATAGATTAGAACTAAAACCAACAAATAAACCACTCAAAAGCTTACCACCAAAATGTTCAAAATCTAGTGGTAAAAAAATGACAAAACATTCAAAATCCAATGGTAAAAAAATGTTCAAACTTATAATCAGATAGCAAAAAAACACTCAAATCTACTATAAAAAAAATGTTCAAATCTAACCAAAACAATTTCTTGCTCTATTTTTTTTTTCTTTTTGAATGCGTAATCCAAAGAAAGTCCAAAGCCAACTTATAAAATAGGCTCATCCAATCACAATAGGACTTATATTATAATATGGAGAAATATTAATTTCAAACTCTTTTGAGTATATACGTTTAATTCCATTAAATGAACACCAAATTTAAAAGTTCATAAACTCAATACCAAATTGCTCAAATTCAAATAAAAAATTATCTAAGACAACAAAAAGAATCAATATCCACAACAATAACCTTAAATCACTCACAACTAGCCACAAATCTTCAAATTCCAACTAATAGGAGGCTATGTTAATTTCACTCCTTAAAAACAAAAACCAAAACATGTTTGGTAACTATTTTTAGTTTTTAGTTTTTAAAAAGTTAGAAAATTGAAAATACATATTAGAGAGAGAAAATTTTATGTAGGGTAGAGATGACAATGGTGTGGGTGCGAGTGAGGATGCTCTCCCCAATAATCGAGCTCGTGAAAATTTGTTGTCTCCGTCCCCACCTCGTTCTTGGGTCCAAGATGTTCTCGAGAAAAATTATCGGTTTTATAATTGTTTTTAATTATTTTTAGAATTTAAGCATAAAAAGTTTAATAAATATAAATTAATTATTTAAAAAATGAAATCGGGTTAGAAAAAAAGTAAAAATACAGGAAAATTTGGAAAGATACCAATTAAAATAAAATATTCAAAATATGAAAATTTTAGAGAGAGAAAAATAAAATTTGTAGAGAGAAATTTAGAAATAAAAAAATTTTAGAGTGAAAATTTTTTTTAAAGATAAATATGAAAAAAAAGTTGAGTATTAGAAGAAAAAAAATGAGATTTTGGAAAACAAAAACCTGTTTTTGAAAACTAATTTTTTTTTTAATTTACATAGAATTTCAAAATAATCGTTGAAAAACAAAAAATAGAAAATTGAATTAATTATCATATAACTCTATTTTTGAAAAACCAAAAACCAAAAACCAAAAATCAAAACTGTAAGATTAAATTTGACTTCTTCAATTGAGCAGATAAAAATTAAAATATTTTTGTAAATAGTTGAAAAGATATATCTTTGACCCTACGCTTAGTTTAATAAATTTATTTTAATTTTAAACCTTAATTTCATCCAACAAATCATGAACTTGAGTAGAATCAAACTAGTTAAAAGTGAGCCAATTAAATTGGTGAGAAATCAAAAAAAAATTCCCCTACTATTTATACCTTAGTGTTTCTTTTTTCTTTTTTCTTTCTAACAAATTTTTTGTTTTCTAGGGTTGTGAGATCCATTTCTTTTACAATATACACAACATTATTTTTAAAAAAAAACCCTCTTTTTAAGTTTTTGTCTTTTACGTTCATTTTTGTTCTGATGCTTTCAAAACATTTTGACATCTATACTTTTTGTTTTTATTTATTTAGTCTTGTATATTCAAAATGTTCATTTTTGTACGTGTAATTTTAAAAAGTGACCAATTTAGTCTTTATTTGCAAAATTTTAACACAAATTTCTATACACAATAAAAATAATTTAATACAAATCTCCGACTACTAATGAGTGAAGTGTTATGCTAAAAAAGTTCCTTTTTAATATTACATTAATTAAAGTGGACGTTTTGAAAATATATGGACTAAAATAATAAAATTAGAAATATAATAACTAAAATAAACATTTTGAAATTACATGAATCAAAATAAATCAAAATCAAAAGCAAAATGAATCAAAATAGTATTTAAACCAGTTGCTATTACGGGTGAAAAGAGTCCAATTGAGGGCTCTAAAATTATTCAAATAAAAGTAGCAGAAAAAAAAAAACAAAAACAAAAGATTTGGCCCACCAATAATCAAAATAAACATACAATGTAAGAAAGAACTCAAAAATCAAAATGATTCAACGGATAGTCTGCCTTTGCCGTTTGGCCAAGTCCTTATGAACAGCTCAAAGACGGCCATATAATATAATTCTTTTTTTCTTTCTTCTTCTGCTCTCTCTGCAAACAAATTCCCCAAACAAGGTGTTTTGAATTTCTTTCCCATCATTCTCACAGCTTCCCTTTCGCTGTTTCTGCTTTTCAACGCGTTTCCTCTCTCTAAAATCAGTATATTTGCTTTCGGACACTTTCAAAATTCAAACCCAGAGAACCCCAGAAGCCAAAAAGTCATGGCCATGGCCGCCGCCGCCGCCGATCTGGTCTTCTTCCTCATCTTCGCCTCTGTACCCTTTTCGATTTCTCAGCAAACCGGAGAAGCTCCGCCTCCGGTGGCCGATTCCTGCGATGGAATCTTCTTGTCCTACAGTTTCATCACTGGGAAGAAGCTTCCCCCAAATCTCCCTGATCCGGCTCGTCAGCCCTTCCGATTCGAGTCCACTCTCTCGATTATCAACAACGGCCTTCAGGAGCTCAAGGCTTGGAGGGTTTTTGTGGGGTTTCAGCACGATGAGTTCTTGGTCTCCGCCTCCGGCGCCGTCCTCGCCGATGGAAATACCATCCCTGGAAACGTTGGCAATGGGACGCTATTCGCTGGCTTTCCGATGACCGACCTCAAGACGGCGATTGAAACTGCCGGCGACTTGACCCAGATGCAGGTCCAGGTCAAATTACTCGGGACTCAATTCGGCGTCGCCCCGCCCAGCAGCCCCATGCCTTCCAATATATCTCTGGCCAATGATGGATATCGCTGCCCCAAGCCAGTTCTACAGGGTACTTCTCTCTCTCTCTCTCTCTAGATTCTGGTGCAATTTCTCTGCAGTTTCTGATCAGTTTCTCTATGGATAATCTTACAATCTGGGTTTATGCTTATTTTACATTTACCCTCTCTCTCTATACTCTCTGGTGATTTATTCCAATTTTTCTTGTTGATGATCAGTTTCTCAGTAGTTGGAAATCTTACAATCTGGTTTCTGCTTAGTTTACATTACCCCCCCTTTCTGGATTCTAGTGATTTATCCCTAATTTTCTGCTGTTACTGAACTGTTTCTCGGTAGTTGCAGCGTCTTACAATCTGGGTTTGTGCTTCTTTGCATTACCATCTCTCTCTCTGGACTCTCTTGTGATTTATCCCAATCTTTCTGTAGTTTCTGATTAGTTTCTCAGTAGTTGCAAAATCTTACAATCTGGGTTTCTGCTTATTTTACATTAACCCTTTTTTTTTTTTCCTTTATGATTGGGATTTCGATTAGGGGGCTTTCTTTCCCCTTTGATTCTATCTGCAATTTCTAGAGCTTAGTTTGAGTTTGAGTCTAAATTTGAATTTGATTTCTCAAAATATCAGGAAAGAGTGAGATGCACGTCTGTTGCACACCCGATCCACGCGTTAAAACAAACATCACAACCAGTGAAGAGTTCTTGCCACGTCAAAATGGCGATTTAACGATCATGTATGATGTAACAAGGACCTATGATTCAAGTTATTGGGCACAAGTCACAATCTCTAACCATAATCCTCTGGGTCGTCTTGACTATTGGCAATTGAGCTGGGATTGGATGAGGGATGAGTTTATCTATTCAATGAAAGGGGCCTATCCTTCTGTTGTTGATTCTACTGATTGCATTTTCGGTAGACAAGGCACTTATTATCGGGATCTAGACTTTGCCAATGTATTGAGTTGTGAGAGAAGACCGACAATTATTGATTTGCCTCCGACCAAGGCCAACGACACCACTCTTGGAATGATCCCTTTCTGCTGTCGAAATGGTACTATCTTGCCCTCTCATATGGACCCGACCAAGTCGGTTTCTGCGTTTCAGATGCAAGTGTTTAAAATGCCACCGGATCTCAATAGATCCCAGCTTACACCTCCCCAGAATTGGCAGATCAGTGGCATTCTCAACCCCACGTATAAATGTGGCCCTCCAGTGAGGGTAAGTCCTAGCCAGTCCGCTGATTCAAGTGGTTTACCATTGAATTCGACTGCAGTTGCTAGCTGGCAGGTTGTTTGTAATATAACACAGGTCAAGGGTGACAGCCCGAAGTGCTGTGTTTCGTTTTCGGCTTTCTACAACGATTCTGTCGTCCCATGCAGAACTTGTGCTTGTGGATGCTCGCATAACTCGGCCAATACTTGTAATGCAACCGCCCCTGCAATGCTCCTTCCACCTGATGCACTTCTTGTTCCTTTTGAGAATAGGACTGTCAAGGCTGTTGCTTGGGCTGGTCTTAAACATTTCCCAATTCCTAACCCGAAGCCTTGTGCGGATAACTGCGGTGTCAGTATTAATTGGCATTTATATACCGATTATAGAGATGGGTGGAGTGCGAGGATCACTCTCTTCAACTGGGACGAAGTGAATTTTGCAGATTGGTTTGCTGCAGTTGAGATGAACAAAGCAGCACCAGGTTTCCAGGCAATGTACTCGTTCAATGCAACCACCTTGGAATTGGATGGTTTCAACAATACAATCTTCATGCAGGGTAATCCTGGACTGAACTATCTCGTGGCCGAAGCGGACGGTGTTAACCCAGCGAAGGATCCGAGGGTACCTGGAAAACAACAATCCGTGATCTCATTTACAAAGAAGAACTTACCCGGTCTTAACATGGCTGCTGGAGATGGGTTCCCCACAAAAGTGTTCTTCAATGGGGAGGAATGTCTGCTTCCAAAACTACTCCCAGCCAACGACAGTCGTAGAAACATAGCTTCATTCATTCCGAGCATCCTAATTCTACTACTCGTGTTTGTGTTTATTCAGCAATAACCCGGGACGGACGAGACAGGATTACATGATCTTGTAGCTGCTGTTCATTTGTTTATTCTTTGAGGTATTGAAGAAGATATATGGAGTGATGAGATGATGAATACTCTTGCAAAGAAGCTACATGAAGAGAGTAAATCAAGAAATGTTTGTTATTAAATGTGATCATTGCTCTGCCAGTGCCAGCTCTCATGGCTTCTATTTTTGAGCTCTATACTTCTCTTTACAATATATTGTGATGAAGAAGAAGAAAGGGGTGTGTTCATGTAATTGTTTCTGAATGACTTTTGGTGGTCAACCACTTAAAATTTGTTGTGTAATTTCTGTTATTACAATGTTACCCTTACCCCTACTTTTTCCCTTTAATATATCAATTAGACATATTTCTTTGACACATTTAAAATTCTTTACTCTTGTGATGAATATTGACATGTTGCTACTTTCATGATTTTGTCCATTTGAGAATGTCGATGTAGGATTTGGATCAATTTCGACTAACACTTGCACACATAAGAGATCTGCATATCAGTATTAAACCCAACACATTTCCATGTCTAATTTAGATGTAGGGTTTAGCTGAGAGTAGCAAAAAGTAGAGTTGTGTAAGAATTGACCTGGACGGATTAGCTAGGTTGGGTCGAATCGGGTCTGTTTTGGTCATATGGTTCGATTGGATCGCCTTGACTCGAGTGGTTTGACTTACATCACTTCTTTTTGGTCATATGGTTCGATTCGATCGCATTGACTCGAGTGGTTTGACTTACATCGCTTCTTTTCGCACTTAAAGTGAACTCATGTTAGTGCCCATAACTTCTAAATTTCATTGAAGAAGTTTTCTTACTCATTGTTATTAAATTTTTATGTAACATTTAATAGAACTTTTATGTCTTTCTCAGCCACATATCTCTGGAATCAAATTTAAAATTCTAGTGGTTTAAGATTTTTATTATATACAATATACAAATTTAACTATAAGGGGCAAAAATAAATATGAGGAAAGTTTAAGAGAACGAAATATTACACCAATATTGGAAAAAAGAAAAGTGGAATAAGTGTGAAAATTAAACCAACCTCCTTTCACATAATCTCTTATGAATTGCTTGCAAAATTTTCAAGAACAAATTTTGAGCCAATATTAGTACTGCAATTTCTTCATTTCCTTTTCCATTAGAATATATCCAAACTAAAGATGCCTTGTCAATCAATCACATTAGACTCGAAAACAAGGAAACTAGCGGATAATATAACAACTTCATTGCTTTAATATATTGTGAACATGAGAATCACCATCTTCTATGAAGCTTATGTACCTTAGAAACAGAGACAAAAATGGCTGAAACTGAAAATCAATATCTAAGGCAACAACAAAACGGTATTAACGACAATCTCAAAATTTTACGAGTACAAAAAAGGATAACCGAGTGTTTCCTAGACTTGTGTCTTGAACCATCCAACAGAATATATACATGAAAAGTGAACTGCAATTGCTTTGAACATAGGAAGAGCATTATTTCAGTAGGTTATTGGAGTCGTAGACAGGGTTTCCTAAAACCTGCAATTGCGTCAAAAATCTCGATTCCAGGCATCGTCAAGAGCACTGCAGTGATGGCCGATTCCACAAGCAGACTCAAGTTAGTCTCTCTGTGGAAGCGGTCGAAAGAATCTGCACATATGCAAATTTGCATAGTATGCTTTTGTGCTAATCCAGCTTCAGAATATTACAGCTTAAATGATCTGTCTAATATGGTCTCCCCTGCTGAATCGAAAGGTCAATCCCCGTCTAAATCAGCAAGATTACGCCTTTTCACATGCTCTCTCTGCTTACCAAACCAAAGTGATCGACCCCGTCTGATTGCATAAAGATTAGATTATGTTCAGCAGCCATGAGCATCGAAAACTGCAAGCTACAGAGCAAGTAAACAGGGAGTACTATGCATGAAATACCCATTCCAACTCACTTTCAGCTGTTCCAATGCTTCCCTGTTGCTGAGAAATAAAAGATTTACCACATTTGTTAGCAATAACCATGGTAAACTTATATCGCAAGTTCCATATTTTATCCTTCTTTCTTTCTCCATAAGAACTTTTCTTCCAAAATAAAAATTTCCCCTTTTTGGGGGTGTTTGTTAAAAGCAAAGTCATAGGTGTTACTAGTTTAGTCTGTTAACTTTCAATTTTAATTCCAACAGGCCTAAAAGTTTTCGATTTAACTCAAAATGATTCAAAGAAGGTATTGCATTCAAACCTGCTTAAGAAGTGCACTCATTAGATCCTCCTGACCAAAGTGTTCGGGAAAAAGGTCAGTTTGACTGCCGGTATCAGGAGCTACCCTTTCAACTTTAACTCTAACGGAACCATCGACGAAAATAGAGTTGAGTTGTTGACCCATATTTTGTGAATTCCCATTGCCAGTTTCTTCTTCCAACAAGAACATGGCCTTGCCAGCAGTAGCTGCATTCCTGTTTTGTCCGTTTTGTTGGCTAGAGGCATACCCTTGATGAGCAAAAGCTGACGGAGGAATGTCGAGTGCGAGACTACCTTGAGATGCATCGAAGGTCACACCTACGTGTTGCAAGTCCCAATCATGGGGCTTCTGAGGATGCAGATCCCTAAACATTTCGTAGCTTGGCACGAAACCTTCGGATCCTTTAATGTCTGAGTTAACCCCATCCGAGAATCTTCCCTTCTGTACTATACTTGACATCCCTGGGGTACTTTGAAGAGGAAAACTGTTACCCGGCAACTCTGCAGTTTGGTTCATGGGAAAATTTATCATTGTTGAGGCTGGTGTAACTAGATTGTACCCTCCACCTCTACTGTTATTGGTGAATTCATTCCTTGCCAAAACCCCACCGGTGGTTCCGTTTGGCAAAATCGACTGCTGTATTGTTGGTGGAAGCCTCGTTACACTAGTTGAGGTACTTTCGTTAAGGATCTGTGCTCGAGCTTGTGGTTGAGGTGTCTGCATGAGTTGAGAGCTACTTTGGCCTACTTGAGCATTAGCTTGCATTGTCATGTTCCCATGAGATTGTGCAGAATGCTGTAGATTAGCGAGCTGTTTTGGCTCCATTGTTGTTGGAATTCCATGAAGTAGGTTCACCGGTTTACTACTGTTCAGATGTTGCTGTTGCCCGTCACCGAATCTCAACTTCGGATTTTCAAAGCTAAAGATGTGATTCCTTTGATCAACAAGAGGCATGGGCAAGCCCGATTTTGCGGTAGGCCTACCAAATCCAGCTGCTTGGAGTGTAGCAAGGCTTTGTGGCTGGAGTTGACTGGCAGCAGCGAGAGTTTGGAGATCGAGTCCATTCAGGGACGACATTGGCCCAAATGTTGCTTCTTGGGCACTCATGAATGTGTTGTTCAAATTACTCTGGTGTTGTGTGATTCCACTAAGCCTTCTCAGATACAAGCGATATTTCTATGCATAAAAGGGTGCAGCATATTTAGAATCCAATAGGAAAATTTTGAGCCTGGGATAGACAAGCCCTCATGAAAATGAACAACATACTCGTTCGGTCCTTACCTGAAGGTGACTGGCGACGTTTTCTCTAGTGAGTCCAGGAACATTCATCAACTCCAGAATCTTCTTGGGAACAGCCTCTGTAAGAGAAACGTTAAAAGAGAAGGCATACCACAAATGTTAAAAGAATTACTAAAATATATGCTTAAACAAACTCATGATATCTAAAATCATGCTAGAACTCGAAAGAAAAGTTTACAAAAGCCAAATACGGAATTTGATTTATGGAAGTCAATGCTAGAACTCCAAATGGTATTGAGTCTAAAAAGAAGAGAGGAAAATCCATACTATCAATTCCTAGTTGATTAACAGCAGCCACAAACTGTTGATGCAGCTCAACGGACCAAACGACCCTTGGTTTCTTTAGGGTCGATGAATCGTCTCTCTCTTCGGCATCTTCTACATCATCCTTCCTCCTCTTTGAGTTCCTCCAACTCCCTTCATTAGCTGATGACGAATAATCTGCATCTTCATTCGTTTTTTGCTGCCGATCTACATCATCCACACATCCAGATTGCTCCAAATCCTTCCATTCATTCTTTCGCTTGCGAACAACATGCTGCCATATGTTCTTCAATGCTTCAATTCGAACTGGTTTAATTAGATAGTCACAAGCACCGTGAGTCACTCCCTTCATGACGACGTTTTTCCCATCGTCAACCGACATCACTACACAAATCCATGTATCAGAAATAAGTTCATCAAGCCACATCATTCACTATTAGAAACTTCAAATTCATGAAATATGTATTTCTTACTGATAACAGGCAAGTCCATTTCCAATCCAATGTATTCCAGAAGCTTGAATCCATCCATGTCGGGCATGTGGACGTCGCTCAGAACAATATCGAACCCATTTTTATACCGTCTGAGAAGAGACAGCGCATCCTCTGCTCGACTACATTTTGTTACTGCAACACCCAAAAACAAGACAACTTCTCCATTAATGGTTTCCAATTTACATGAGAACAGAACCTCTGGTGTCGGAAAAAGACCACAACCAAATGATAGACATGTTCCCTAATCCACAGATGGGCAACTCAGAAGAGAGATTTTGGATACAAACGAGTCAAAATTAGAGGAAACTCAGAATCTTTAAAGCAACTCACGATCTCAAATCAAGAAAATTTGTAAAGATGGGGGAAAAACAACAAAACCCTGTATCCAAATCCCCAAGCTCAAAATAGACTCTCAAATCCCAAATTGAAACTCGAGGCACAGAAAAAACACAAGAAATAGCAACAGACGTGAGAGTAATTTCACTTTGTACACCCACGAAACCATCCATATCGCATTTGGGTATGCAAAAAACGAAGCGAATAACACAGATTTGAGAGATTCCATGAACAACGAAACAAGAAGCACAATACATGTCACTTGGAATTGAAAAGGGTACCTTCGTAGCGGCAAATACGAAGCATCTTCTCCAAGATCATAAGGCAGGTCGGATCATCATCGACAACCAGGACACGGAGGCCGGCCGGAAACTGGTCGGGGACAGCTTCGGCGGCTTTCCTGACAGAGCTCGAACTGGCCGTAGACATCGATCCCCTCCACTTGATTCAGATTTACCCCTCAGTAGACCAAATCTCAGACCAGCGAAATCAATAGAAACGCCAAAAATTGAGATGGCTGCATTTCATACTGAACTTTTGACCCCAAAAGTGGGAAAATTAAGAGAACCCATCTGGGGTGAGGCGAAATCAGAGAGAAAGAGGGGAAGGAAGTGGGAGTTCGAGAGAGAAATTTTTATATACAGCACACTTTGGGAGACTGGAGGAGAACGGTTGAAGGACCCTGTTCCTGCTTGGAGCTCGATTTCTCTGTTTATTTAGGGGCTTGTTGTTCATTGGTTTATCATAATATTTTATTCAAAGTGGGTCACTCTTGGGAGAGTGGATCCAGCTCACACAGGATTAAGATTAACTAACCCACACACCCAAAATCCCAAAATCTACTCTTAAACATTCAAATCTCGTACAGTGTTTTTCACTTTTCATTTCCCTTTTACAAATATGGTAGAGTAGAACAAAATTGCCACGAAACTGGAACAACAAACAAACGTACTGTGGTGTTGAGATGAGTCCATTCTAAAAGGAAGCATCTTTGACCCATAAGCGTAGTTCTCTCCTCCTATTGCTTGGAGGGAGCATGCTTCTAATTTTACTACCATCATATGGTAGCCATGTGTTTAATGATCTTTTGTATTTGAAGAGAATTTGTCTTCATTTAACAGGATATGATTCTCGATTTTATAGTTATGTCAATTTCATCTTTTTATCGAGAAGGTCATCATATTGAACATGTGATTTTGAATTCTTACATTAATAGTTGCTGAGGTGGAATTAGCTGAAAGATAAGCATTGAGGTTTTATTTATATGCTTCCTTATCCCTTTTCTGAGCAAGACAAGTTTATAATTCTTTCAGATTCACCAGTTTTTGCCGAATCATATTTTTAGACTGGATGCTCATTTGAGCTTTTTAGACTATGATATTATATTAATATTTATAAGAAGTTCTACGTCAAAACTAATTGGTAATGAGAGAAGTAACTCAATTATATTATAAACTTTTTGTTAAGTCTCATACTTAATTACTTGTTGGTAATAATTTGATCTTTCTTAAATGGGAGATCATATGATAATTTAAGACGGCATAGATTAACTGTGTTAATAATTCAGGAGTGAATTAAAGACAAGATGCATCTACTAAAATAAATAGTCTTTATTTATTATTTATATTTAGATAATATACAATTAGATTAAAAAGTTTAGCTCACGTGAACACATAGCTTGGCTGGTTAAGGTACGTGCTAACGATCCAATATTCGAGTCTCCACCTCATATTGTACTTGAATTGAAAAGAAAAATTACAATTAGGTGTAAAGTCCAAACCGTGACAATATCCCACTAGTACTAAAGTTAATAAGACATGAGTCACATGACCTCGGACATATACTCTATACTCAATAATATTCTCTCATTTATCTCCGAAAAGACGAGACATATGTATATGTTGTTATACTAAACTTTCTACATTGTCTTCAAACTCTTTATTCGTGAGAGAGTATTTGTAAACGATCACCAATATTTTCAGTAGAGCCCATCATTACAGCAACCTTGCAAATTCAAATTTGAGCTTGAAATTTTGATATAAATTCTTATATTCTTTAGATTTTCTTGGAAACCTATTCTGGACCATTAAATTCTATATGTCATAATAGATTTCAACCATAATAATGGTCAAATCTATATGTCAACAAAGCTCCTACATATCCACATAATTTTTCAAAGCTTTTTTTCCCTAAATAAAATTTGTATATGTTTTTTGTAGGACAAAAGTTCAAAAGAAACCCTATGCTTCTAATTAATTATAGATCAAGTTCCTAGAAATATACATAACATGATTCATAAAGGAATAATAATTTCATATGATCTTTTGAAAAGAGCAAGATGCAGTCATAAGGAAGAACTTTTCTTGACCAAGTTATTAAGTTAAATTATCACCAAACTTTTCTTGAACTAACTCATACATTTCATCAAACTTATAAAACTTAGTGTGGAACATGCAAACCTAGTACAAATGGGACAATATTTGTGACCTTAGGAGAGTTTGAAACATCCTAAAGAGAGATTGGGGTTGACCCAAAAGGTCAAATAGTGGGGAAATACAATAATGCCATTATTGCAAGAAAGGGGTGTTGGATTTGTCTGCTTCAAAAGAAGAGAGTTTCAATGGTTGAAGTTCTGAAATCTCCTCCCTTTTTTTAAAGTTGCAGAGGGAAGTGCAGAAAGCTTAATAGATAAATAATAATATATCCTATGTTATTGTTTATATTGGGAGATGGGAAAACTCTTGTGAGTGATAATACCAACAAAACCAAAACCAGAATCCCAACTCTATCCTCTCCCTTTTCAGTTGCACGCTCTGCTTTTGAAGTCCCTTTTTGCCCTTTTTGTGTGTTTTCTTAGTGCCACGTCATCTCCCTTTCGCCCACTCGTAGAGTTACACGTGGGAGTTGCGGTAAACAGTAAATGGAAGGAGTATCCTACTTTTGCGGTATTGAAAAATGAATTTTTTTTATCAAATGGGTGTGATGGGAAAATTTGTGATACCTTTTTTGGTTATTTGGGAGTTTGAAAATTCAAACCAAAGGGAGAGAAAAGGAGAAATCCCCACTTGGGTATTTGTTTATTATTGTATTGGAGTTGAATTGCAAGAAAAGAAGTGAGCTTTTGGTAAAGTTTTCAATTTTTTTTTTTTGTTTGGGAGAATTATGCTGCAAACGTATATTCCTTTTTCTTTTCCTCTGCCCCCTCTTACGATGAATATGTGCATGCCATAAGTCCTCTGTCAAAATCAAGTAAACTTAAGAGAGAGGGAAAAAAAATCCTCCAAACTCACTTTTTTTTTTATTTTGTGTGTAAAAAGAATCGAAATTGTAACAAGTTTTGGTTGACTCAATTGTGTTATTCTATGAATTTTATACCGATAATGTTGTTAAATTTATACGGCGTGACAAATAGATGACATAAGGAGGAAGTGGTTAATTATACCGAAGAATAAGGTATCATATATACGAAACCACATATATACTCTTTTAAGGAATATATTAAGTGTTATTATGAATTGTCATTCAATTTAGTTAACTATTTATTTTATTCTACCATTTGTTTTGTTGTTTCGTACCAAATTAGGCAGAAGTTTGTCAAGTATGTCACACATCATTGTTTAGTTAATAGTATTCCCAACAAAAATCGTAATTAAAAGTTTTTTTTCCATAAATACAATTAAAAGATTAAATCCATGATATAACCTAAAAAATCGAGTACTTAGGTTAAGTTACAATTTTCGTCGATGAGAATTTTCATAGTTTTATGTATCTAATAAGTCATTGAATTTTAAAAAGTGTGTAATATAGATTTTTAAATTTAGTCATTGAATGTTAAAAAGTGTGTAATAGGTTTCTAAATTTTTAGTGTTACATAAAACAAGTCTCTCAACTTTAGAATTCTAAAATGTATTTAAACTTTCAATACTTCTAATGTACCAAATACTTTTAAAATTTTAAAAGATACAAAATTAAAGTGCAAGACACAAAATTGCTATATTAAAAACCTCATTAAATATAAAATTAAAAGTTTGAATATCTAAATAAGTCTAGAAACTTATACAAGACACAAACATGAACATTCAAGAAACAAACTCTAGTTAATTTAACTAATAACTAATAAACTTAAATTCTATTTTTATTGGTTTCGGACTATGCAAATTTGATTTGATGATTATGCATGTTTGACATGTGGTATGACATTGAATTGGAGTAATTTTTTTTCATTCAAATATTATTTTGGTCTATTTATTAATATTTATTTTAATCCTTTTTATACAATAGAAACTACAACCCTAAAATCTATATCAATTATCGTTGAAGTATTTGACCAGTGAACTATGAGGAGTATCACTGAGAAAAAAAAATAAATAAAGGAATAGAAAAATGGTTGTGCTTTTGAGAAGGGAAGAGCCACGCGCGGGCGCGAGTATTAAAGAAAGTGGGTGGAAGGTGGCGTGCTTTTGATTGCCACGTGGCGACTGCTGGAGCTTTGACAAAAACTCCAAATTTACTTTTTTTCTGCTCTCAAACTTACCTGCATTGCATTCTCCCACCCCTATCAATATCATTATCTACTAACCATTTACCCCAATAATAATAATAATAATAATAATAATAAATAATTTGTTTCCGTTTAATATCTAAATCTTATAAATTTTTAGTTGATTTTCAATTACGATTCTATGTAGTTTCTATCCTTAACGGAATAAATGGAAGATTCGATGTATTGCTTTAAAAATGTAATAATTGTGTTGGCTAAGTCTATTATATTTACTTTTTTTGAGTTTTAATTATATGTTCATAAACTTTGAATTAGATGATGCACGTGACATATAACTAAATAAATTTTGGTTGATTTGACATGACCAGTAAATAAATGATAGAGAAGTGAACTTTGTTTTGCTTTATTGGGGTGGTAAATGAAAAATATTTGAAAAGAGGTATGTCTTATATGCCATTTATTTTGTCTAGCTATTTACTTAGTTTTGTCATTGATATGTTACGTGTCATTTTATTTTATCCAGTTATTTATTTATGATTGTCATTTATATGTCATATCATACTAGAATCAATCAATACTTGTATTGAATCGATTGTTATTTGTCAATATGAGTTTAGTTCAATCATAATTGGTACCTATTAGTGTATGTATAATCAATGAACCTTTGATGTATAGATTTAGATTTTTATTTATCTAATGTAGAGTTAAGTTCGTTAAAGCTTGATTTATGCACTAATTTGTTAATTATTATTTCATTTTATGGTTAAACTTAAGCGAGGCTTTTAAAATTCTGACATTAACTTCAGCTGATGAAGGTAAAACAAAAATTAACCCACATTACCTAGTAAAAATTAGATTTTTTTTTTAATTTTAAGATTTATTTTCTTATAAATATAAAATTATTTAGAGGTGGCGTGTGGGACGATACAAAACGGGCAGGGAGGGCAGATGGCAACGCGTACGACAGGGAAAAGAGTGGGCCAAAGGGAACTATTTGGGCTGGGCTCCGCCGTCTTACATCAAATTCAGGCCCACTTCTGCCGCACGTGCGCCCACGACGCGGTCGTGTCTATTTCATTTTTCTTTTTCTTTTTCTTTTTTTTATCAAATCTGGAAAATAGTACAGTAGGGGCTTGCCATCTACGGCCGGAAGCCGTTAAAACCAAGTCGGTGCAGCTGGAAGGGCCCAAAAATTGTTATTATTTGAAAAATAAAAACAATTTGTTTTATAATGAGAGGCAGGTGAGGTGAGTAAAATGACAATTTAGTACTTTTGTTGGAATCACAGCCGTCCATCTGGAAAGTACTTGAAAGTGGGACCCACACGTCAATGAAATAGAACCCACCGTGTGAGCTTTTGATTTTAATCCATATATCCATACTTTATCATCCCATTCCTCATTCTCTTTAATTTTTAAATCTAATCATTTTCCTTCTTTTTATATATTTATTTATTTAGAGCGGTATAATTCAAATCTCTAGCCTTTAAGGAGGTAAGATATTTAACTTCCGTCAACATATTGTATTTCTGTATGTTCCTAGATTCGATATTGATAATCGAGACGGAAAACGAATCAACATTTATATAGTATTACACGAAACATGAAAAAATTATATGTCAATAAAATATCTATAGTATTAATATTATTAATTTTTTTAACTAATTCTAAAAAAAAAATTGAAGATAAGTAATGTAGTCATGTTCATGTCGGCTTGTGTCTTTCTCTGATGATGGTTTGTTTTAATGATTGGATAGACATAGAAGCGGTAGGAGTATAATTTACTATTAATTATTCTTTTTGCATGAATTATTAACTTTTTACTATTGTTGGAGTTGAGATTTGAACTGGTTAATGATATATGATTTTACATTTATTTATATAATTTCGAAACTTTTTATTTAATAACTTTATTTTTGGGTGTGACTTAAATCTAAATTAGTTAAAATTTGTTTAGTAGTATTTGAAACTTTAAAATAAGATTAGTTTGTGTATGTTATATTTAATTTGTAGAAAAGAAAAATCTATCTCAGAGTCATTTTCTCTTTCTCATTATGCTTGCTATTATAATTTATCTTGTTATATTCCACTATTGTTAATGGTAAAATATTTCACTCTTAATAATTTTGGTTTTAGTTTTCTATCTTAAAAAGTTATGTTTGGTTCTTAATAATATCTCTGGTATGATTTTTACATTTACTAAAACCTACATGATTTCTTAGCTATATTTCAAAATGAAAACAAGTTTTTTAAAAACTATTTTATTTTAGTTTTCAAAGTAATTTGAAAATATTTGTAAAATTAGAGGATGAGAAACAAGTAACACATCCATTAAATGATATTTATAACTTATAAGTTGACTTTTAAAACGAGTTATAAACTTATAAGGGTTATATAAGAGGAAAGAGATGTATCTTACCTTGAGGTCATGGCGATCGTTGAGGGTTTGAAAGCACTTTGAGAAGCTCATTGTCGACCGATTCATGTAGAATCCAATTCCAATTTGAATCCAATTGAATCCAATTTGACTTTTGAGTTTGACAGAGTCTCAATACGTTTTATGGGTCAGTTAGATTTTAGTCTGGATGAGTCAAAAAAAGAAAAATTGACCATAAGTTAGATTGTAGCTACCAAATCTCTAAATCGTTTAACCGACATCCTACTCAAATCAAACAAACACAATGTAAATGACTTTTTAATCACGCTAAAAAGTCTCGCTTCTAACAAATTTAACCCAAACACTGAAAAATATAAAAGAAACAAACTTGGATACTTAGATTGCAAAAACCCAACCATCCTAGATTCCTAGGCTTGATAGAGTGCCACTAGGTTGTAAAAAAAACAAAGTAGAAAGAAAGAAAAGGCAAAGTATAATTGAGCACGTGAGATTATCATGAACATAAGGAAAAAAAAAAGTATAGTTTTTTTTTAGGAGAATAATTGAAAGAGAGATTGGAAACAACGTGTGAAGTAAGAAAGGGAAGAGGAGGGGCCCTATGGCATCAAAATGGACGTCTTCATCCACAAAACTCCACACCCATTTGCCAACCAAAAACCAAAACTTCATAACTAATTCCTCTTTTTTCTTACACTTTTTGTCTCAATTCACACATTTCTTTGAGCTTTGTTTTTGCTTTTAGGTTTTGGATTACCCAAAAAAAAAAAAAAAACCACTAAACTCCTCAGTCCTTTGCCTCCTTCCTCGCCGGCACGCCTTGCCATATAATTGCCATTTGTGGCTTATGGCCCTTCTCATTGCTTCCAATTAGCTTTTGCCTTCTTTTTAGTTTCATTATAAATAGCCCGAAATGTCGTGTTTCCATTACCTCGTTGGTCGAGAATTAATAGAAAACATCTCCATTTGTATGAGCTCTTTTGTATAGAGTAGGTTGAAAATAAATTCATATAGATTTAAACCCCAGACATACGTACGACTACGAGAGATTTTCTTGTCTCCTAACACAAGAAGTGTGAGATCATCCTCTCACCCATGATTTCCAAAAATAAGTTGTCAAATCTCTCATAGTGGTGTGAAAGAGTTGACTTTTTGCGCATATATTCCTATGCTTTTTTAGAAGCTGATGTCGTGGTACCTATGAAAATAAATATAATCCATCTTTTTATCTTGGTCTAAATAATTGAATAACTTTATATACTCATGTGATGTTAAGGGGGTGCGACCATAATCCGACATCGAGTAAAAGGATGAAATAGACAACAACGTCTCGAATATCGTGGAACGATCATGGGAGGCACCCATGCAAAAATGAGGATTGTTGGAGGGGTTATGATTGGAGTGATTGGGTTGCCATGCACTCTCTCATATGTTACAAAGATCAAGAGGGATTTGGGGAATCTTTCATGAATCATAAAATGTGAAAGCCAATGGTTTCTTAGTTGTAATGTGTGTTCATAATTCTCTGAATTACCCTTCACCTCAATTATTAATTTTTTGGATATTCTCATCATTGCATGATGCTGATCTGTCATTTAAGATAAATAAATAATATATAAATATATTGTCGACTTATGTCATTGTTCGTTGACCATGCCTCGGCTAAAATTCTACCTTGTTGGTTTAGATTTTGTGGGCTGATCTTAGCCCAAGTTACTTTGTGTTTAGGTTTGGCCCATTTTATTAGTGGGCTTGGGCCTGGCTTAAAGTATACACGGAAAATTTTGTAAAAAATTTGTAGGATAAAACTGATCTCGTTGAGAGTCGAACTCAAGACCTCCCGCTTACTAAGCGGGGGCTCTAACCAACTGCGCTACGAAAGCTACGCATGAAGAGTCTGAACTTTAATTTTATAATCCATTCTGTATTTGTAGTTTACGACAATAACATGTATGCTACATACGACGTAGAGAGATAACAAATTTGTTAATTAGTTTTAGTAATGGGTTTTTTGTGTTAAATATAAATAGAGATGTTATGCCTTCCTGTTGATACTTTTTCGATGAATTATGGATTTAGATATTAGGTTTGTAGGTATCATAGTATTCTCTCAGAAAAATCATGATGAAATCTAAACTTTTGTAAATGAGTTTGTGATAACCAATGGTTCATAAAAGTATAATCCTAAGTTCACAATAAATAGGCTTAAATTTTGATATATATATTACATTGAAAATGCATACCTCTAATAATTATGAAGACCTCAATTTGTGGATTGGGGTTTTTATTTTTATTTTTTGCAAGGACTATTGTGCCTTTGAGCAAAATTATGCCATTCAGTGTGTTCCAGCGATAGACAAATTTACCCTGTAATGCTTATTGTCACGTGATCATTCTACAAGAGTTCGACAAAAAATGCTTCTATGTAATTAAATTTCCTATTGTCCTTTAATATGATTATATAATGGGCCATCAAAAAGGCCCAATCCAAGAAGCCCTGACACAGTCCACTTGTGTAATTAGATTTCATGTTGGTTACTAAATCTTTGAAAAAGTATGAATTACATGAAGTGTGTTGAGAAGTGAGGTAGAATTAGTGATTTCGAAAAAAGAGATAAGTATAATTAATTTTTCAAAATCATCTCCAAATAATACCTTAAAAATCAATTTAAAGTGATTTTCAATTTTCCTAAACTCAATTTTTAATTTGCTAAACATCGTCCATGGAAAGAAAAGTAACTGACAATGGCAACTCCCAAACATACCTTAAGAATTAACATTGATTCACGACTCAGCCTAACACAACTCCTTAACCGCCCTGTAGGACCAAGGGACCCTAAGTTATCTTAATGAGCTGCAGTCACCTTCACTATTGCAATTTTTTTTGTTCCTGCAAATTAAATTTACCCGACACAACGTAAAGCAGAGTTGAGACCTTCACCCAACTAACTCAACCAGCACTAGTAATCTCTCTGAAGGTCGAAAGTTCGTGAAATATCAATCTGAAAATTAAAACTACTCTGCTTATAAAACATCCCATAAATGACACCATGAATGGTGGTTAATCTATCAGTTTGGCTATCGGTTCTCTTAAAATTACGGAGGAAAAGAAAATACTAAAGTACTCATTTGATAAGGTTCTCGTTAAAGAAACATATAATTACATTTGATAACTATTTTTTTTTTTCATTTTTTCTAATTGAATAAAGAAGGAAACTTGATTAAAAGCAGAAACAAAAAATAAAAAAAACTGGCTTTTTATGTTTTCAAAATTTCAAAACAATAGCAAAAGGTTTCTAAAAAAATGAGAAATAAGAAACATAAATAATTGTCCAATACTAAAGTAACTTGAAAAAAGAAACAAAAAACATCATCTTTCTTAGCGAATAAAAATATCAACTATGAAGGGAATCCCAAATAAAAAGAATGAAATGACATGACAATACAGAACAAATGCACATAGAAAATGTTGACGATTTGATCACAATAGCAAGTCATACAGAGCAGAAAGATGGTATTCAAAACACTTAAAACCCAGCAGTAAATAAATTATCACATCAACTGTTAAATACGGCGAGATTGTAGTTAACACACTAGATTTACTTTTCATCATTATCGAGGTGCCAGTGAAAGTTACAAATCTAATCCACAATTTAAAGTAAAAAGAAAAAAAAAAGGCGGTGTTGTTATTGGCAGCAGTTTCTCTGCTCGTCCACAACCGCCCTATTCCCATCACCACTCACTCATATCTCAACACATGGAAGAATAGACTAACACCATAGGGGATTGGCCGCTCCCAGAATAACTACTATCCTAAAACCCAATCCCCATGTCAACCGTAAAATATTACTATCAACATCATTCTCCCTGTACAAAACCCTTTATATGGTCAAACGTACAAATTCAAAGAAAAAAAAAAAAGCTAAAGATGCCATATAAATTTTCACAACATTCAGGAGAACCGAGTTTCTTAGGAATTAGATCCTCCTCTTAAGACACTGTAATCCCACATTTAAGAAATCATGCATACTACCCTTGTTATCATCTCCAGAATGAATTGTGAGATGCGAAAAATCTATAATCAGGATGGTTTACGTTTAATAACCTGAGCCAGTTGTCAGCAGCTTGCCACAAAGAGTTGGCCTTCGGACATTCCTCCGCACCAGTCGAATTCCAAAAAGGAATTTTGAACTTATAGGAAGCAAGTCCAAATATTGGCAACTGCAATTTGAGGGGGCAATCAGCAGTGTACACCTCTCTAGCTCTTGACCAATGGAACTGCAAACCATCGGTGCCAATGCCTGTTCCAAACAAAAGCTATGATGCCCCCATTCGGAAATGTTTTTCCTGAACGTCTTTCTTATATATGCAATTTATGAAAATCTTAAACAACATAATCAAATTGTAAACTATGAGCTGATATATTATAGGCATCATACGGCCATACCTGAACAAATAAACACTATCTTAAAAAGTTTTCTACAAAAGTATTTAATACTCAATTCTCCATTTTTTCAAATGAAAAATACTCAGAATCTTTATGTCACAGCTGATGTTTTCCCATATTACAGCTACTACAGGTGATCAAAACTACAACAATACCAAACTACACTTGACTGTAGCCCTTGAGAACATTTTTTCCAAAAAGCAATCCACTCCAACTTTATACCAAAAGGAAAAAATGGCATGCAGAATATACACTGGCATGGAGATTGATTGATGACATATATATTCATAAAAATATGAGATAAGGAAATACCTTGAAATGCTGTTGACAGAGAATGGAAGGTCAAGAAACAAGCATCTAGACTTTGTAGAGTCGGACCCGTTGGAATCCGATAGATTGGATACCTTCGTAGAGAAATTTACTATGTCAGAGTAACAGATTAGGATCATAGTAGTATGGAATCCAGAGGAGGCAAAACAAACATACCATGCCACAGAAATCCAACTGGAAGGAGATAAATCACAGCTCCTATGTGTCTTCAATTCAGGAAAACGCGATGCAAGGATAGTGATCTGTTGAATGCAAGTTAATGTTAGCTAAGATGAAGAGGGAGGGTGTAATAACCCCCACGGACAACAGCCAAATAAAATGCACCAACCTTATCAGTCAATGGTTCACGACAAAATGGTGGATCTCGCTCCAAGTATTCAAACACAAGCTGACCATGAGGGTAGCAAGAGTCACTTTCATCACTTGATGACTCAGCAGAAGGAACATTCATTTGAACTCTTTGTGACCCCAGAATAGTGGAGTGATGGATCCACTCATCTTGAAGAACGGCCTTCATCTTCTTTTCTGTTCCACAATTACTGCTTCCATCACTGCTTGTTTCCTTTGAGGACTCAGCATCACTATCCACACTACACCTTCTACTACAAAATACAATATCAAATTACAACTTCCCTTACTAATCCCATGTACCCAATTTCTGACAGCACTTCAAGTCTTCATGTAAATAGAACACTTATATAATACCAATTTAGAATATCCAGAAACCCATTACCTTGCCATGTTTGCTAGCTAAGAAAATAATAATACAACTCGATCATGATTCTTTTCCATATTAATAATCATATGACACAAATAATGTAGAATAGGCATTTTTGAAAAAGAAAATGCAAATGGCATAACCTAGAAGATATTAACTTCACTAATAAGGAAAAAGCCCACTGAAAAGGAAAAAGCTTAATGCATGCAGCTCATAAGGAAAGATGAATGAGATGGTGAAATAATTAACATAACATGGGTTAGTGTTAGGGGCAAATGATGCCACAGCTTAAGGCCTGTTACTGTTATCTTTTAAATCACAAATGATGGTCATCAGAATTATTGTGCAAAGACACTAAAATTATATGAAAGGGAGGAAAATGAACAGCCAACAAAGCCAAGCCATGTTATGCATATATTGACAAGACCCAAGTGGATATGTTCAAAAAGTCAGCAACCACATAAGATGAGCAATACATGCCTAATCATTACCCAAGAAAACAGGTATATCACCTTTCAACACAATTGAAAATCAAAGGGCAATAGCGCCCTTACAAACTGAATATTTCAATGAACTGCAGATTGCAGATGAATCATGAACAATAATACATAGACCCTCAAACATGAAAATATCAGTAACATGGGACTGCTCGAATCAATCAACATATTTTTAAAAGGCTAAGAAATTGGTACCAAATGAAGACAGTCACACGTATAACTTATCAAGATTAGGATAAAATGTAGCTGGCATTCCAACCGGTATAATCTAATTCCTATGTATTTAAATAAAATAAAAAAAGTTAAACAAATCCTCAGATTTCAATGAAATTGATAGAGTCAGCCAATCAGGCAAAAACTTATTTCTAAACCAACAGATATAGACACGTAATTATCAAATTTAATCAACCGAAAAGGTTGGCTCGGAAATAAAAAGAGCAGAGGAAAAAACAAAACATGTTGCAAATACTGAATAAGAAACAAGAACAGGGTGACCAATAAAGAATCCTCACCTTATAACAGAGGACTTAGATGGATCTATATAGAGTTGAATGCCAGACAGATAGGGAACGTAGTACTGTACCACAGAGTCGCTACCATTTAACAAAAGAGGGACACCCGTTCCATATGCACTCCATTCCTTGAAAGATTCCCAGAGATCACCAAGCACAAAATAAGGAGGCGCCTCTGTGACTTCACGAGTCCTCCAACCCCTCAGGCTCGTCTGTTGAACGTCCAGAAGACCAATTTTAGGAATTAGGAGCAACTCAATGATTTGGAAAATTACTTGAATTCAGATATTTAGAGAAAGAAACTTAAGCTAAGATCCACATTAAACAGGTCATAGAAAAAATAGAGAAGCAAAAAATGGTAAAGTAAAAAAAGAAACTCAAACTAAAGTGTTCATAGATAAAATAGAGAAGCAAAAATGAGGGAAATCCAAAGAAGAAACTAAGATTAAGATTCCAACAGTTATAGATACAATGTAGAAGCACAAAAGGGGAGGGGAAAAGACCTTAAAAATAATACGGTAGAAATGTAAGGTTAATTAACTGAAGTACAACATCGGGAAGCTAATAATCACAAGAATCGTTCTTGATTGCTCTCTACGCACATCACATAAGTTAATTCGCAAAGGATAATCTTTACACAAATATCTTCGGTTACCATCATAATGAGGCACTACTTTGAAGTTAACCGAAAAAACAAAACGACGAGCACAGCAAGAGGAAACACTAGTTTGGGGAATGAATACCTTAGGAATACATTGAGCCGGAACGAGGGGAGTAGTATGCTCCAAGAAGCGATCCAAATTAGTAGAATCAGCAAGTGTTCGATCCGAAACGGAGCAATCAGAGCGAGTGGACCAAGAACGACACTCATCGAACTCAGTCCTCTTGTCCAACTCATCGATCCTAGTAGAAGAAGCAACCTCCTTAGAATTAGAATCCAAGGCGTTCTGCTTCTGCTGCTGCTGCTGCTGCTGCTGCAAACGTCGCCGCATCGCAGGTGGATGGTAGAACCGATTCTCGCCACGGATTCTGGCAATCGAAACCCCACCGGAGACTGACATTGCAACAAACGATAGGGCACCGTGGGAGGGGAAAAAGGAGCCTAGGTTTTGTTTGAATATACAGTGGGAAGAAGAAGAAGAAGAAGAAGAAGAAGGAGAAGGAGAAACTAGGGTTTTGTAAAATCTAGTGAGAAGATAACTAACTGAAAGATTTGGGAAAATTTGTGCCCTATTTTGTGGAATTAGGAAAAAGGAAGGGAGATTTTAGGGAAGAGGGTGAGGTCAGAGGAGGACGAGAAGCGTCCAGAATGATAATTTTGAGCGCCTTTTTAGTCATCTTCCCCACCAATCTCCGTATCCTTGCGTAATGGCTGTGTGGTATCTGCCACTGAAAGTACCATTTCGACCTTCCATCTTTTCTCTTAATGACCGATCTATCCTTCCTCGAATCTGGATCTTTGGAGTTTCGATTCCACGAATCTTCTCTCCTGACGGCTGCCTGGACTGATTACGGGCTCATTGGGCTCAAAGGCGGCCCATTTTCACGGCCCAATTTAGATATATGGGCTCTCACACTTCGTCATCCCAACCATCAAATCTCCCGTGAAACCATTCTACAAAGTTTAAATACTATTTTGGTCCACTTTATTTCGTTAGTTGTAGTACATTTCGTTTATATTTTTAATAGTTTTAATTCATGTACCTTTATAGGCATATTTTAATTCAAGTACTTTTAAAGGTGACTGTTTTGGTTCTTTTGTTTCTTTTTTTTATCTCGTTTTTTTCGATCATAGTTTTAGTATGATATTTCGTTAACTAAATTTCTTGAAATGTTGTCATAGATTTGTATTGAAAGATTTTCATTGTGTTAAAATTTTACAAATAGGGATCAAATTGGTGATTTTTTAAAATTACAGAGACCAAAATGGATATTTTGAAAATACAATGACTAAAATGAACAAATGTTGCAAGTATGGGGACAAAATTGAATGTTTTTAAACTGCATTAACCAAAATGACGGGACCGAAAGTATTAGGACCAAAATAATATTTAAACATTTACTTTAATGATAACAAATGAATCATATATTTTGCTTGAAGATAATAAAAGAATCATATCTTTCGATTGGTTTTTAGTAAAAAAGTGGGATGATTCGAATTCACTATCTTTCTATCAGAAGTAGTATCTAAACTAGATGAGTTATATTCAAGTTCCTAATAATATATTCACATTATCAATGGTGTGCACAATATTGAATCTCGATTTGCAAGTATATTTTAAATTTTGACCATGAAGGGTTTTCTTTTTAAAATTTTCAAATTCATCTAATGATGCCACGTGCCCAACAAAAAGCTACTAAATTAAAAGAATAATTGTGAAAGTTTCTTGTGTGTATTGATTGAAATATACTATGCACACATACACCAACTAATTTTCTTGTAATTAAAACTTCCATCAATAAGAGTACTATGAATAGGCATCTATTTGAATTTGATGATGGAAAGAATTACATCCAAAATCAATTTATGTGTGTAACCAAACTATTAATTCTCAAATAAATTATAGTTTTCTAATTAAAACTTCATTTCACGTAAATTCAAAAGTTGTTTTGACTTGATATTTTAACTTTGTTTATGCAAGTAAATGAACAAGGTCAAATCTTGGTCAAGGTCGACCTCGGCCCTGGCTCTGACTTCAAGCACGATGGAAATGTCTGCACAAGAAGGCAAAATCTCAGATGCTCAAGTCAGTAATTAGCTCAGACTTAATAATAGGTTCGATGAGAAATTTGATACCTGAGGTTGAAATGAAGCCATCTATTTATAAGTGTTGAATCAGACCTCGCGACAGGGGGTTACCTTAGTCGGAGTGAAGGTCGAACCTATTGGATCTTTTAGATCGAACCTGGGAGGTTTAATACGGACGATGTCAATCAATGAGGGAAGAATGACTAAGTTCTCCACCTCAAAAGGTTCGAGGTGGAGCTGGCTAAATAACTTATGTTTTATTTCTTGGCATATCGATGTCCTCCACCTGACACACCCAATCAAACTTCTACAACCACACCCACTAAAAGCTAAATAAGACATCTTTTTTGCTTACTTTTGTTTAAGGTTGAATCCCAATTCATTTAACCTCAAGTTACACTATTTGGCTTTGAAAACTATTGATTGGAAATTTGGCTACAAGTAGAGATTGCAACCATTGATGACCTTTTCTTGAAGAAAATGAGACATAATGGCTTCATGACAATTAAAGCTATACTAGATCAATTAATAACTGAGTAGTAGGCTTTCAAATGATAGGGAAAAAAAGGATAGCCCTAACAACCAAAAGAAAGGAAAAAAAATGGTAAAATAGATTACAATGTAACTGGTTACAAATAATTACAGAATTTGACAACTCGATAAACAATAAAACTTAATGAGTTCAGTTGAAGCAGGCTTCAATATCGCTAGCCTGAAGACAAATATTCGCTTTGTATCACAAGTTGCTAGCAGATTATAGCAATTGTCTCAATAAGATACAACAATTAACTCCAGCAGAATGATAATCTTGAACTACTCAGATCTCACTGAACTTTTAGACACTTGTTCTCAACATAAACATCAACAAAAAAAAAAAAAAAATGATTCTTTAAGAGGAAGAAAAACTTAAATAAGAATAGAAAAGTACAACTATATATAGTTGCATAAATAAGTAACTCCTCACAAAAAAAAATATTTAACTTTACACATCCGTAACTTTAACTTTAACACTGAGGTAAGTTTAACAAAATAAAAAAAAAACTAACTTCTTATTTAAAGATATAACTTCAATTTTAATAAAATGAATAAACATAACAACTAAATAATAATATTCAAATTCTCAATACAAGAATTTAACTTTCGGATGTTAAATTTGGTATACTCAACCGATTTTCAATATTTTCAAACACCACTTTCTTTCCCACATTAAAAATACAACATAAATCAAGTAAGTGGAGAGACCCGTCAATATTAGCATTAACTCTAACTCACAAGATGGTTATCAGATTTCACCTACTTTCATTTTTAAAACCATTTCGTAATATTATGAATTTGAAAAACTATAATAAAAAATGACTAAATTTTAGATAAGCTAACTAATCTGATCTAATTGGAGTTGCGTGAATGCCAAGAAAACTCCATGTGATTGTAGCTCTATAGCTCTACTTTTATCAAATTCATTCACCAAATGCATTACAAAATAGATTACAACCAATTAAAAAAATTTCACATTCATCAATCTTTTATCTAAGTTGCCTTCTTAATATTGAAGCATGATTTTGATCTCATCAATTTTTCTTAAAAAGAAAAAATAAACAATAACCTTAAAGAATTCAAGAAACTGAATTCCACCTCAATATTTACTATTTTCACCAAGGAAAGTTCATCCACTGGCCGCCCAAATAAAACAATGTTTTTAAATAATATGTTTTGAAATTTTTTAGGCCAATGGAAGTTGGCCACAAGAAAACAAATATATTTCTTGTGAAAACAACATGAGAGCAGACTCCCTATTTTGACCAATTTCCTCACCCACTGCCAAAAATTTATGTAAATTTGTCTTTTATTCTAGAATGATTAGCTAAATCCCATTATAATTGCAACTTAATTACACCTACTTTTTAGATTATGGGTTTTTGGAATTTATCAAGCATATTCTTTGTTACTTAATTTTAATTCAATCACTACCTGTACAACCTAAGAATAGTTGAATTGGTTAAGATATATATTTTGATCCATAGGTTGAAGGTTTGAATTCTCACCACCAATAGTTGAAATTAAAGAAATGTATATTAAATTTTTTTACAAATTGTTCTAACGTTAATGTTTTTGAAATTTTACGAGGTGTCTTGATGACTACCAAAAGTGAAGGATGTCTATAAGATTTTTATTTTGGTAGAAGAGTAATTGTTCGACACATTAGAAAAGTACAAGGAAGAGGGGTGTTCTCCAGTTGGTTCATGTTTTTGTTGAGTTCTATCCATTGAAATATTTTAAGTCTGGTATATCAAATATGGCAAAATATTTAAATTTTTATTTTCGGAATTTTTATTATTCCAGTTTTACCCTTATGATATCTGATATACACCCGATGTATATCTTATATACGTCTGATGGATGTATATCTGATATACGTCCGATAGATGTATATCTGATATACGTCCAATTGATCTCTGATATATTTTCGATCTACATCTGATATAAATCTGATGTACCTCTAATTTTGTAATGATATACCTATGTATATCTTGTATGATATATATCTGATGTATCTTTGATGTACATTTGATGTACATCTGATGTATATCGGTGACATACAAAATATATTTGTAATATCAATAATATATTAGAGATGCATAGTATGCCACTAATATACATCAGATATAGATCACAAATGCATCAATGTTAGATATCAGTAGATATCATGGTTATATCAATGGTAAATTGGAGATATATTAAATATATATCATAGATGCATCAAAGTTATATTAGTGGTAAATCGTATGATCATATGAGAAGTTATATTAGTAGATATCATAGTTATATAAGAAGTAATTTAAAAACATATCAAGTATACATCACAGATATACAAGTGTTATATCAGCATGGTAAACCAATAATAAATTATATAATCATATAATAATTTATATCAGTAGAAATCATAGTTATATCATACGTATATCAGTGATAAACCATATTAGAAATTATATTGGTAGATATCATAGATATATCAGAAGTAAATCAATGGTATATCAGTATTATATCAATGGTATATCAAAGATATATCAATAATATAGTGGTAAATTAATAAATAGTAAATAATATAATTATATAAGAAGTTATATCAATGATATATCAGTATATATATATCAGTGTTATATCAATGGTATATCAATGCTACGAGGGTAAATTTGACATTTTATTATTAGACCTCCGTTTTTTCTAAAAATTTTGCTATATTTGCAAATCTAAAATGTAGATCCTAAATTTGTTATTTCCTTAAAATTTTTTATCATATTTGTAACTATCCCTGTCTAACTGGGTCGGAGAGAATTCTTTTTAATTTATCAATTGTTTTTGTTTATTATTTGCATGCGATGGATGTATGAGATTTTTTCCATCACCTCCCTCTCTTTCGGTGATTTTGAGTCAGCAATTTTTAAAAGTAACAATTTGCTATAGTTTGGTTTTGAAAATTTTGTTGGTTAAAAACAATAGCGAGCTATTAAACTTTAATATAATAAAATAAAACATTTGGAGTTTTAATCAATAATGTGGTGTGATGCATCGTCAAATAGGGTATAATTTAATTCATCGCCAAAATCAATTGACCTTATAAATCATAAAAATAAATCCAAAGTTTTGTTAAAATAATCAATACCACGCTTACTCTTAAAAAATATTATCAATTAGTCCAAACACACACTGATTTATTAAAGTTTTGTTAAGATAATCAATACAACGCTTACTCTTAAAAAATATTATCAATTAGTCCAAGCACACATTGATTTATTTACAACTCCAAAAGCTAAATGCTATTTGTAGATATATATAGATTTTTTATTTACATTTATTAGAAGTAATATATTTAAGTCTTCTTTCATATGTTAATAATATAATTTAGTATGACAAATTTTAAGATATAAGAATGCTAAAACTTAGAAAGAAAATGTTGAATAATAACTTGACTCATCGAGATGAACAAAAAAAAAAGAATTTTCTCGTAGAATTTATAAATATAGTATATATTTTTATAGGTATAATAAATATAATATCTCCTTTCTTTTGAGTTAAGGAGGATGTACCAGATCAATCACAACTTCTTATTAAACTATATATTCTATTAAGTTATACAATATGTCATGTTTTTTTTTTCTTGACAGATATACAATATGCCATGTTGTATGTTCAATCAACTCGATACAAGAAAATTACATATCAAATTTAATTTAACAAATTATTTAATCGAACATGTCACTGTATGATCAAATCAAACCTACTATTTTTACATGAATATGTGTGGGTTTACCCAATCCACTGACCCCCTTAAAACTATTCGCCTCACCTAAATCCATATTTACAAAGCCTTATTATTTGTGACCTTCGCCTTAATTAGTTGCACTTGCCAAGAAAAGGGAAAGGCCATGGCATTGATTTTGAAACCCCAAAATGCACTTTCACGAGTAGCCAAAAGCCTAATTCATGCTAAGACTATAAATAGCACCTCATCTTCCACACACCTCTCACATTTTCATATTATCTCCTCTCTAATCTCTACTTATTCATTTCATCTCCTTCAGCTTCAAAAGCTTTTCCAATCATGGGTGTTCAAGAATACGCCTCAGAAATCGTCTCCGCCATCCCCGCAGCCAAGGCATTCAAGGCCTTCGTCCTCGATTCGGACACCCCATCCCCAAGGTTGTTCCTCAGGCTATACACAGCATCGAGCTCCTTGAAGGTGATGGTGGCCCTGGCTCCTTGAAACAGATCAACTTCGGTCCAAGTGAATAACAATTCTTCTGCAAAAAAAAACTTTCTTTAAACTCAACTAGTCAAAACATTACTTGTTTCAGAGTACTGTATCTTAAGTGGTGAAAGTATTTGGTTGGATTGGGCAGGGAGCAAATACAAGTTTGTGAAGCACAAAGTTTTGGCACTAGACAAAGAGAAGTTGAGGTATAAGTATGCCATAATCGAAGGGGACGTGATCGGAGGGGCGATAGAGAAGACAGAGGCGGAGATAACAGTCGAGGCATCAGCGGAGGGCAGGTCGATCCTCAGGAGCAACAACAAATACTACACCAAAGAGGATGTGGAGTTGAACCCAGAGGAGATTAAAGTGGCCAAGGACAAATCCGCAGGCCTTTTCAAGGCCATCGAGGCCTATCTCTTGGCCAACCCCGATGCCTAAACTTCTTCTAATTCACTACATATGCTTCTGGGTGTTGCTCTTTCTTTTTATTTTTTTATTTTTTATTTTTTTTGTATTTGTTCTTTTTCCATTTTTATTGCCTAATATCAAAACCGCAACGTTTTGATTTTTAAAAATGTGCCTTTATTTTTCTATTTGCAATGAAGACACATTTCATCCCTAGTTTTTGCGACGAAAACATTCTTTGTCGCTTCAATTAATGAAGAAATAATTTTCATCTCTTAAACTCCCTTTTCTTTTTAATAGTTGTAAATTATAATGTTTGCTGTTTTCAAAATAAATAATACATACTTATATTTTTTACTTTAGTTTATTTTGATTCTTATACTCTTGAAATAGACATTCTTATCTAATTGAATTATGCTCTAAATTCTATTTCACCTACCAATAGGTGTAGTAAGAAATAATTGAAAAAGACTTAACAAACCTCCAAAGACTTAATAAATCCAAACCCTACTCAAATCTACTCAATAAACCCGCTTTAAATTATTTAGTTCACCGCTCCCTCACACCAAATATATACAATACAGTTATTCCAAAGTTCCAAACACGCCAAACAATTCCATGAAAATGATCTTTCAAAGATCGATTCGATATCAACTCTCAAAACCACTTAATGAAGACGGAATTGGAATTTTTTCATTGAGAGGATGAGTTGATGAGTAACAAGAAACATGTATAGTTTGAAAGTTTTTTAACCAACATTGAAATTGAAAATAATTAGCAAAAGCATAGGTGGGTTAATGTGGGTTTGTGTGGATGAGATAGGCTTCAATGACCTTGAAAATGGCCTTGGCCTTGGCCTCCTCGGCCCTGATCTCTTCCTCTGTAACCTCTGCTCCAGGCTTCGGCAGGTAACGGGCGATGGTGGTGCCTTTGGTTCCCCCATTGGTGCTTCCCTCGAACTTCACCTCGTAACAGATGGACTCAACCTTGTCTCCTAGACCCACTCCCTCGATCACACTGTACCCATACTTCAACTTCTCTTCATCCACTTCGTCCACTCTGTGGATCACAATTTTTGTCTCGCTGCCTGCCATAAATGATAAATCACCACTTTAATTTAATGAATCATGAATTAAATTTACCAAATCTTAAATTTACCAAATCTATTGGTTCGTACAAGTTTTTGAGTTGAGTGATGGTTTGTTTATCTCCAATATTGGTATTAGACAAGAGTAGGAAGTATCTCCTATGTTTGAATTTGAACTCATACAGTATTATTTTCCTCTATTTATTATGATTTTCACGTGTTGAATTTGGATTTGGTTCTAATTTTTAAAACCTAAGGGAGTATTAGGGATGTTCATTTTTCCTATGGGTCCATCCCTATGGGGACCCGGGTCGAGAATCCTCGTTCAAATTCCTCGTGGGACGGGATGGGGAATACGTTTTGCGTCGCTCATCATTTATATATATACACTTAATTAGTTATATTATTTCTTTATCCATAGATGTATAAAAAGAAATTTCATTCTTTTACTAAATATATACTAAAATAACTATATCATCTTCTTTACACGTACCTATGCTAAAAAAATTCAGAAAAATCCATGTATTCTTCTTTACCGTTGCCAATATATATATGTGCGAGAATTAGACGATAGAAACTGGACAATTAAATAAAAAATTATTTTAAAAAAATATTTATTGAAAAAAAATTTACAAAGTAAAAGAAGAAATGGGGAACTCGATCCACGAATTCCCCGCAAGAAATTTCCACTACCCCTGTAAAATTTAATTTTGTGGAGAATTTTACAGGATGAAAAACTAAATGGGTAGAGATTGGGACGAAAATCCATCGATTTAAACTTTTGATTTCAGCAGTGATTTATTGTCCGAAAAGCATAAACAAATATAAAGCAGGGGAAGGGAGGCTGGCCTTGGGCGAGGGTGATCTTCTTGATGGTGCCAGGGCCGCCGTGGCCTTGCAAGAGCTCGATGCTTTTGACGGCCTGAGGGAGCAGCTGAGGAATCAGGTGGTCCGCCTCCACGATCATCGCCCTGAACAGCCGCGCCGCCGCCACCGGGCTGATGAACTCCTCACTGTAACTAATCGCACCGCCACCCGCCATTTTTACTTCTAATTTCGCTGCACAATCACTCCAGTTTTATAGCAACATCAGAACAGTTGAGAATTTAATTGGGTTTTTGATTTTAGTGTATGCCAATTGCGATGCGCGGCAGCTTCCAGTTCCACCACCTGGAGGAGCCGCAGCTTTTAGCGACAGCCGGAGCCACCCCCGGATTTTGCCCATAATCGCATTAATTCAATACTACTTTCAACTAGAAACAATCAATTTCAAACGTCAAGAATGGAAGCGGTGGTGGCTGTATTGAAATGAGGAGAGGGAAAAGAATGTGTCAGCAGTCCGTTCACCTGTGAGGATACGCTTCATCAAATCCTACCTAGTGAACCTACCGTTACAAAAACTAGATGTAGTCCCGAGTTTGGAACTAACCAAGATAAACTAAACTCCTATCTTTTGTTTCTTTTTATTATTACTTATCTATAATTTGCTTCGTCCTACGGGACGAGAACTTGTTATATTACGTTAGGTTAGAGGATTATTTCCCAACACAAGTCCGGTTTGGTTCTCAATTTGTAAAAGTCCATCACGTACTTTCAACATGTTTTTGGTAAAATCTTCAGACTTCAACAATATTCCAAACTTACTCATTCACGAACATGGGTTTTATAAACTCAAGTTTCTTAAATTCTCCCCACTCAAAGCTAGAGCTAATCCAACGCTCGAAATACCACTGTTTCTTTTTGTTAGAATTGGAAGGTGGAACTCATCAGCTTTGGCCCCAATGCCAAGAGTTTTTAGTATTAAGCTCATCAGAATATTCGAATTTAAACCTTTAAACCATTATGACCAAAAGACTCTAAATCCTTGTCAATTGGACCGTTCCTTAAGACTAAATGCATGAGTCAAAAGAACTCGTCTTTTGGGTTTGAGCGTCTCTCCATCAAAAGGGCTCAAAAAAGATTATATATATATATATATATATATATATATATATATATTGTGTAGATTCCAAGTCCAGAGTGGCAGAGACGAATGGTAAAGATTGAAAGGTAGGAGGAAGGCAAGCCAGAAGGCATGGATTAGGCAGAATAATGTAAAGTAAACTAAAGCAGCTGTGTGCAACTTTTTATCACCCAAAAAACAGAGCCATTAATCTCCAAAATACTCGATTCATCACATTTCACATTTGTTTTACAATGTGGACAGACACCACGAACATTGCATATGCAAAATCCAAACCCAAACGCCCCACCCTCTTCTTTCCTTTATATTCTTTCCAAAATGGTCGGTTTCAATTCATTTTTCTCTCTTCCAACAAAGATTCCTTGCATGTCCCACACCCTTTTAAATATTCCCTCTCTTCTTCTTTCCCCCCTCTCTATTCTGATTCTTCGTTTATAATCTCTCCACCCTCCACATAATCTCTCTGTCTTCCCATTTTCCTTTCCTCCTTCTCTCTCTACTCTCTCCCTCATGATTCCAGAGCTCGAGGTAAAATCCTTCTTCTTCATCTTCCTCTGCATCTCATCGTTTGCCTAAAATGCTTTGATTTCTGCAGAAACCCAAGATCACTGAGATCAAGGTCCGGATGGACTGTAATGGGTGTGTTCAAAAGATCAAGAAAGCATTATATGGGATCAATGGTGAGCTAATATATATTTGTTTGAAATGTTGCTTCTTCTTCCTCTCTTATTCACTCCCTTGTTCTTTCTTCTTTTGCAGGCATTTACGATCTCTACATAGACTTTCCTCAGCAGAAATTGACCATCATTGGTTGGGCTGATCCTGACAAGATCATGAAAGCTATTAAGAAAACCAGGAAGATTGCCACCATCTGTTCCGATCCCGAACAGCCCACGGATCCTCATGCTGCTGCCCAACCGCCGGATCATCATCCGCCGCAGCATCACGGTGGCGAAACGGCCAATATTCCATCGCACGAGGTGGTGGTTGTGGGTGGGTCCAATGGAAATTCACACACTGAAATAACACCAGGGCACGTGGTCGTCCACGAAACGCATTCGGGCTCACACTCTGATCCGACCGTCATGACCCAGCCTCATGGGTTGCATGAGACTGGACAGGTATGTTAATTATCACTCAATTCAAAAGTTAAAAAGCTAATATATTACAATATCATTCTTCATTCCCATCATTTAACCTTATATTAATGAGAATAAAATTTGAGATTATAACAAAAATTCAAAATTTTAAGCAAATAGGTTTAGATATTTTTAATTATTTCATTTATATTCTTAACAAGGTCCATGTCACCCACCATCAGCCACCAGAACACGGCCATGTCACTGTCCACCAAGCACCCGAACACGGCCACGTCACCTACCATCATGCACCTGAACACGGCCACGTCGTCCACCATACCTCTGAGCCTGGCCACGTCGTCCACCAACATACCTCTGAGTCTGGCCACGTCGTCCAACATAATGTCCCAGAGCATGGCCACGTTGTCCACCACCAAGCCCCAGAGCACGGCCATGTCGTCCACCACCAAGCACCGGAGCACGGCCAAGTAATCCACCACCAAGCGCCACAGCACGGCCAAGTCATCGACCACCAAGCGCCACAGCACGGCCACGTCGTCCACCACCAAGCGCCTGAGCACGGCCAAGTAATCCACCACCAAGCACCAGAGCACGGCCACGTCGTCCACCATCGACCATCAGAAAACGGCCACGTCATCCACCACCAACCAACCGAACACGGCCACGGACACAGCACCAGCAGCAGCTACCACCACAACATTCAAGGAGCGGCACCGGTTACAGTGACACACAGCTACAATACACACAAGCCGTCGCCGTACGTGACAGAGTACATCCGGCCACTGACGAGCCACAAGCCCTCACCAAACGCCTACGAACATACGCCGCAGCAGCCCACCCATTACAGTCCAAAGATAATTGACCGTTACAGTGAAGAGTATTATAACACAGGCACAAGCAATAACAATGGAAACATCACATCAATATTCAGCGATGAGAATCCAAACGCCTGTACCTTAATGTGAGAACCAGAATACCACACTCGGTTTTCCCAGAAAAATTGTTCCTTTTTTCCTTTTCTTTTTCCTTTTTCTCGGGAAAGTAAACAGACCCATCTGGTAAAAATCTACAGTTCACTGTTCAGTGGGGGAAGGGATTAATGTACAAGACATTTTGATGGGCACGCAAGAAAAACGAATGAGATTCCAAACGTGGGAAGTGCTGGAAGAATCAGAATCAGAATCAGATCCCAAATTCCACTTCTTTTTGTGATAGATAGATAGATGATAATCGCCTGGAGAACATTCTTGTAAAAGGTGAGACGTGGGAATCTTGTAAAGTTGTAAACATTTTATGGCTTCAATCCAATGGCTTCGAAATGTTACAGAAACAATAAAGTTCCAATATTTACTCAAAAACAGCAAGCGATCCGATCAGACAGAATGAAATGAATTTCTGGTCTTCCAGATATTGAATCTTCAGATCTAATTCTGCAGCTCATTTAACCATTGAATCAAAAAGAACCCATTGACCAAAACTGAGAACCCAAACGACAAATGTCCCAAACCAATCAAAAGATCAGAATCTAGAATCAAATTCAGGCAATGTTTCCAGCCGGAGCTGCACCAATATAAAATGTTAAAAAGGACAAGAAGACATTCAGTCTTTTACATTACAGCAGAAGCTGTCGGATTCCATACTAAATTTAGAACAAAACCAATCGATCATGTCAATAATGTTTGAATAATTCAAGATAATTTAATGTGGGATGCAAAAGCACATGTGAAAGGACAGTGAAAGATAAGACCCAAGAAACGCTGATGGAATAATGCAGGTAGATGTATAGTATAGCTGACCAGACCAGTCTGCTAACCATTCAGTCATCAGTGAGAGACAGACCAGTAATTAGTTGACATGTGGCAGCCTGTTTGCATACATTGTGAGAATAGAATCTATGGAAGAAAATGTTGAGAAAGGATGATCCATTACTAAACAAAACAGGAAGAGAAGAGAACGACTAAGTGAAATGTATACTTGAAATGGAAAAAAAAAACACCCAGCTTAAATTACTTAACAATTTCACAAGCAGTAGAGTGTCACCAAGATCCCTTTATTCCAATCACTTGGCTCCACGTGAATTGCTTTTCACATCAACTAGTTTTTATCCTTTCAGCCCTTCACAACAAATGAACAATTTACAGTGAAATTACAATGCACAAAGCTCTTTAGATGGGGAAGGAGGGAGAGAGGGGGAATAATTTAAAGAAAAACAACACCGACGATACCGAAAGACCTGTAAAAATCACTACCAAAAATTTCCTTACACGTGAATGAAGAAATGAAGCTGTACAAATAAATCTGCAGACCGCAACATCGGAAGAAAAGCAAATCTAAGGGAATGAAGAAAACAAGTAATCTAGACATGTGATTTTTATTTGAAAGAATCTGGCTTGACTTGGAGAAGGCAATGATTGAAAGTTTTGGTTTCTTTTTTTTTTTCCCTCGTTTAGAATGGTGGTTGAAATATATATTCTTGTAGCTTGGGTTGGATGGAAAGGGTTTTTCATAAGACAGCAGTTTTTCCACTTGAATTGACAAGGGAAGAGGCTGCTGCTGAGGAAGAAATTGAAAATGGAGTACTGAGATCAGAACAGGGGGGTGGGATCACGGAATCCGAAAACCCAGAAACATCTGAACAGATCCAAGAAGTGGAAGAAGATGAATTGATTGAAAAGGTAATGTTGGATAAATAGATTGAAGTGAAGGGAGATTCCTGGATCCCAGAAAAGTTTCCAGCAATTTGAATGTTTGTGCCTCTCACATTCTGCAAGGTTATGTCCTGGACAATTGGAAGAGCATTAGGGTCAAACTCATCGTCCGGATGCAACCCGAAGTGACCCGAGGCACTGAATGCTGTGGCTATGTTTTCCATTTCAACATCTGAAATGACTATTCCTTTAATGAAACCCCCTCTTCCCTTGGCAGTTCTAAATTGAACGCCACTAGATGAATTGTACAGGTGCACATGCTCCACAAGAACACTAGAGATCCCACCAGACATCTCACTACCAAAGGCAATGGAAGAACCTGAAGATGACTGAAGGTGGACCCTTCTGATGTGTATGTTTCTAGATGGTCTGCCATAGGCAATACCATACTGATCCCAACCACTCTTCAAGGCAATGGCATCATATCCTGTGGCAATGTTGCAGCCCTCTATGCATACATGATCAGAAGAATCTGAAAGCACCAATCAAAACTTTCTTTAGAAAAGACATGCCCCTCTTCACCATATTAATCATAAACAAGAAAGAATTAGGTCTTAGAAGCACTTGAATTCTGGGATTGATCATCATTATTGAAATTCATGTATGTGTAAATTGTGTCCCACCATAAATCTTTTTGACCTCCTAACAACTCCTACTCTAAATACAGTCCAACTCGTTGCCATTTAATCATAACTTAGTTTCTTATGTTTTATTGTAAAAATAGATATTACCACAGAGCACAGCCCTAAAACACAAAAACACAATAACTTGGTGAATTTGGAGCCCGTTTGATAACCATTTTGTTTTTTATTTTCTATTTTTAAGAATTAAGTTTATAATCACTACTTACCACATATGTGTTTCTTTGTAATGTTATCTACATTTCAAAATATAAACCAAACTTTGAAAACTAAAACAAGTAGTTTTTTAAAAAACTGGTGTTTGTTTTTGAAAGTTAGCTACAAATTCAAATGTGTTTTAAGAGAGTTGATAAACATACCAAAGAAACTATAAAGAAGCAAGCATAATTACTATGATACAAAAACTAAAAACAAAATTACTATCAAATGGGACCTTGGTAAAGCGCCATCATACAAGGTGTTGGTATTAGAATATCTGCTAACAAACAGCTACTCTTGATAGCATCTTTTTCTAAGCACTAAATGTTGTGTGTGTGTGTGTGTGTGTGTGTGTGTTTGAGAGAGGGAGAGTGAGAGAGATTCTTCAATGGTGCTCAAGCCATTCAGCCATAGGATGTGTCACATCACTATAAGGCAGAGAGAAAGAAGAGAGAGAGAGAGAGAGAGTGAGCACATCACCAATATACTCGCACAAAATGTTCAAACAATGAGGAAGCTGAAAAAGCATCACAAACCTGGAACAATTCCAACTGTGTAAGGAGATTCAGGAGGTGCAGAGACAGAGATATTGTAAACATAGACATCACTGCACATGAAAAACGTATAATTTAATGCACGTTCTTTCACAAACAACAGATAGACATAAATCAGAAATGTGAGCAGAACCAGCATCGGCAGCAGAAACTAGGAGGCTTTTCCCAACATACCTACAGTAGACTGGATGGATGTTATATGCAGGAGTGTTCAAGAAAGTAAGGTTTGAAACAACCACATATTTAGAATCCTCAAATTCCACAAGGTGCGGGCGGCTGTAATTTAAGGAATGAGAGCTGTACCAATCCCACCAAACTGAGCCCTGTCCATCAACGACCCCATCATCACCTAGCACAATCCAAAATCAACATTGTAACATTTGTTAATAGAAACCAATCGAGTTTCCCACAAACGAGATTCTAAATCAAGGGTTAGAAGAGTGACAAACCTGTTATTACCACATCTTGCAAATTGTACCCATTTATCAAGCTCCTGTATCGTTTCCCTGGAACTTCAATGCCTCTACCGTATGAAGGTAAGGGGTCAACAAGTTCCCAATGGGACGGATCCTGTTTAATAGAAAGATCAATGTGTCAAAAACAAATGTCTAGAAACAAAAACTTGTTTGCAGACGACTTTGTTCATCCATAAAGGGAGAGCATACCTGAGAGCCAAGAATCACAGCACCTTTTTCCAAGAAGAGAGTAAGGTGGCTGGTAAGATTAATGCTTCCAGTGAGCCATTTTCCCGGTGGAACATAAAGCTGAGCTCCACCCTTATCAGCAAAGGATTTGAGATAGAAAATGGCATTTTGGAAGGCAATGGTGTTGAGAGTTTTGCCATCTCCAACAGCACCAAACTCCAAAATAGACACACTGTGTGGTCTTGGATCTAATGTCGGTTTCGAATCGCACTGTCCACCGTTGAGTTCTTCACCGATTATTCTCGCAGCATTGCTCAATTGTAGCAACAAAAGCAATGCCACCTAGAGAGAGAACCAGAAGAAAGTTATAAATAAAACATGAATTGATTGAATCAACCAACTAAAGCAGATAACAAGACAACAGCAATGGTAGAAAAGTAGGGGGGCCAAAAATGAATAGAAACATTAGTGCATTGATGAAAATGTTCACAAATCGCCCAAAATTGCTGATTCAAGTAGATAGCGGATGCAAATTGTTAAAGCACGAGAGAAAAATCGGCAATGGAAGTATGAAACTAATGCAAGAAGAAAAAACAGCAGATCAAAGAGAGATTGAAGCATCAAATTCGGAAATCAATGGGGTCAAACTATCCGAATGTAGAAGCACATCAAATCTGGAAAATTGGAACCTGAAGGAAAATCAACATCAAGGAAATGTTTATGGCGAGAGAGGGGAAAAAGTAGAGGAAGAGAAGGAATACAAATCACGAAAAGTCAAAAAGGGTTTCTGGACCATCTGGAAAGAAACAGAGATAACAGAGCAAAAAGAGAGAACCCGAGGTAAACTGATGCTGAAAAAACATTGAAAAAAAAAAACTAAATCATCCAAAAAAACGAAAAGGGGTTTCACACAAATCTTCAGAGCAGCATTCATTTGGGGGCAAAAAAAAATCCGAGAGCACCCAAAACCAAACTAAACTAAACAATCAACAATCAACAATCAGGAAGTGCAAAAGAATTGAAAGCAAACATTCCCAGATAAAAAGAAACGTACTTACTAGCATCTTCATCGGTCAAAGCCGGTAGACGACAATGACCAAAGGAAAAGAAAACGAGATGAAGAATCCACAACACCGAGAGAGAGAGAGACCAAACAGCAGCAAAAGAGGCGAGGCAGAGCGAGCTGAAGCAGGAAAAAAAGAGAACAAAAAAGGGGTGAGAGTAGTGAACAAATCAAATGGGTATTCGCAAACAAGCATTAATGATATAAATGCAGAAGAAAATCAATAACTTACAAAAGGGAAATTGTGGGGGAAGGAAGGAGAGACAGTATAGGATGTAGGAATGACAGCTTTCCAAATGCACACAAAGAGAGAAGAGATTATAGAGAGAGAGAGAGATGAAAAGAAGAAGTTGGGGGAAGAAATTGTGGGTTGTTCTTCTTCCTCCTCCTCCTTGCTTGGTAGAATAGGATTGAAATTAAAAACAAAAGAAGGAAAATTCATTAAGAATATTAATTGCCACTAATTGGCAATTACCCTCTTTGTGAATATGATTAATAACGTCTCTCGCCGACAAAATTGTTTGAAACGGCCCTCCATCAGGGGAAGATTAGAAAGAAAGAAAGAAAGAAAGGGTGTGTTGTGTCTGTGTAATGTAATGTACTTCCCTTCTGCGGGAGTAAAATTTGAGCGTGGGGACTCTCCTGGCATTTCTGTAAACCTAGGGGTAAAAGGAGGAAAAATGGGAGGAAAAATGGGCAATACTAAGACGACACATAGGGAGCGGTGAGGTTGTGTGAAACCTTGACACGTGGACGGGTGATAGTGGGGGAGTTGACTGTCAGACTGACACGTGGACCGTGTGAAAGGTGGTATGGAAAGTGTGTGACTCGTGAATGGAGGATGAATTGAACAAAATGTAGAATTCTCCCAAAAATATATATATATATATATATCTACTAAATAAATAAAAATAAGTATAACTCAGTTAATTCACGTATATGACTGACAAAAAAAAAAGTCCACATATTGTACTGAAAAATAAATAAATTAAAATAATTTTCAAATTCATAGAGATATAAAAAATTGAGACACCGTAAATTCGACCGGGAGAAATTAAGAAAAATAAGGGAAAGAAAAAAGAAGAGAGAGAGAGAGAGAGAAAATAGGTTTGGAGGAGTGCATGGGGCAATGAGACCGCATGTGGGTTGACAGAAGAGAGAGGGGGGAAATGGGACCCAGAATCAATGATGGCGGAGATGCCAGGCTGGCATCAATCAGTTGACAGAACAACAACAACAACATCACCCAAACAAACACAACGCATCGCACAAAACGGAAACACACTAACAAAGAAAGACTGAGACACACCAACATCAACATCTATTCTATTTCACACCTCATTCTCCCTTTAATTACTACACTCCTCTTTTCTTCTTCCTTTTTTTTTTCCAAAAAAAAATTACTACATCTCCCCGATATAATAAGTAGGTATCTTTATCATTGAGCTATGTATAGTATACCCTTTTGCTCGTTTGCGAGTGTTTAAAATAGCCGATAATGAATTTACGACTTACACGACATGATATTTAGTGGGTGAGTTGATAGGAATTTATGAGAGAAGACAATTTGTGATTTTAAAAAAGTGGTGGAAATTGTGATGTTTTGCGATTATGATTTTTTAGTTCAAGGAATATTAGTGTGAGAGATAAAAACTTTTAACTTTGGGGAAAAATGTTATTGATGTTTCTATCCACCAAAGTGTGCTCAAATTGACTGTAATTGCTAATGTTGCTAACTTGAGTATAATTCGAAAAAATCTTGAATTTAGGTTCAAACCTTCCTATTACCTTGTTTGTTATAATGTATTACTCTAAATAAACAAAATGTTGAAGATTGAAATTTACCCTTGTGAATGAAGTTACTATTTTTATTATTTTTCGTTTAATTATTAATGTTTCATCATGCTCCGTCTCAAGTTCCTGAGAACTAGAACATTTGGAAAATGTATATAGGAAGTCAAAGGAGATGGATTAGAATTATATTTTAAATTTGTGTGAATTTAGGACATAAATGAGTAATAATTCAAAAAATATATACATATATTTGCATCAATTAATGATGCTTTTGACAAAATGATTGAGAAGGAGGAATTTATTTTCATGACTACATATATATATACTCACACATATTTATACGTTTTGTGAAGGTCCTATGAACAAAGAAAATACATTTCAATCAAAAAAAAAATGAAAATCATGTCTATCTATTTTTCTAATTTCATTCTATTCAATAAATACTAAAATTTGCAAAAAAAAAAAAAAAAATCATTGAAACCAACTCATTGATGTATCATCTTTTTCATTATTTTGTTTTATATGATCAACAAAAAGAAAACCATATAATTCAATACATATAGAGATTTATTAAAAAAGAAACCTCTAAAGTATTAAAAAAAACACATACACATACATACACATATTCAAACATACTCGAAATTAGTAGAATCAATATTAACATTCAAATTCGAGTAATCGAGACACCCAAATGCCTAAAGCAAAGGAAAAAAGAAAAAAAAAAGTTTGGTTAGGTAATTGAAATGTGAAATTACCCAAAAGAAAAATTGTTAACAAAAAATAAAGTGGGAGAAAATAAAGAAGGAATTGAGATTAGAGTGTGCTTTAGGGGGCATGGTATCAAATGTTAAGATTTATAGAAATGGTCTGAATTATTTTTTGTCCATATTTGGGCTCCATTCCTTTGTCTCTTTCTGAATTTTTCTTTTTTAAATATTTTTTTTCTGACCCATCCAGCTATGTGAACCTCATATCCACCTAATTATTTTTCCCCCATTTTTTTAAAATTTAATGAGACGAGTCCAAGCGATTAATTTAATAAATCCCCAAAGTAAACCTAAGTTTTCTTTAATAAAGTTTAATTATACTTGTAATTGGGGTATTGTATTCTACCACATTCTCTATAGATTCTTTAGAGCGGCCGAATGTTGGGTTTAGAAAAATATGAAAAAGAAAAAAAAATAATAATTAAAATTTGGTCCGCCGGGAAGTTGGCCGTTGTGATTCCGATGTGTGGTGGTGACGGCGGCGGCGGTGGGTGGCTGATGAATCGGACCACAGGCTGTCAAACACATCAGCACATGCACATTTATAGAGTGGCATTTTTTTTTTCTTTTTTGGATTTTTCTTGGATGCCCTTTGCCGTTATAGGTTTGCAATTATATTTTTGACTAAACATATTGATTGGTGTTTAATGTTAATAGTATGTTTTTCGAAACTAAAAATTTGATTGAGAAAATCAGATATATTTGTTTCCAATAATACAACGGTAAAAGTAATAGCAAGGGGCAGTGTAAGAGATTTCAATCAATAAAATAATATTGTTAATATTGTTAATACTTTGTCTAGTTAAGTTATGTTCATTTGAGTCGGAAGAAGAGATATTGTTACGTAGTTTGTTTTAGATTTGATACCTTACTCTCGTCTTATTGTACATTTTAATCTTACTCAATCATGATTTGCGTCATTTTATCTATCTCCATCACTCACTCACATAATCTCTTTTACACTTTCTCTCACTCGATCTGTTTGATTTTCACTAAATTTTATCTCTCACTATCCTTTGATCTCTCTCCTTTATCGCTAATCTCTCTCGTTTCTTTGACATGTATCATTCCACTCTAAGATCGGTAAAATAGAAACAATAAAGTTTGATTTGAACTGACAAAGAAAATGGAAAAAACCAACTAAAATCATCCCAACTATTCTTATTACAAAATAAGGAAATACAAGAATGGATAGGATTGTCCCCTTCTCATAGCCTTTTCTTGTTTGTCTTCAATTCTCAACCAAAGAGAGTGTCAAGACCCTTCTAGGGGCAAAATTGGAATGGGTCTCTAGTCCCTTTCCAAATTTTTTTTTTTATACTTAAATCTAATATTATTTAGCTATTGATCAGGTTATTTTACAATTTGGATGAAAATTTTATTAATTGCTTGATGCCTAATATATCTTAGTATAATCTTTAACCATGGTTTAAAAGCTAACATAAGCATAGCTCACCAATTAAGACATTTTTCTCATTTCTTAGAGATCGGAGGTTCAATCTTCCGTCTCCACATTTGTTATACTAAAGAACGTCATTGTTTTTTTAGTTCAACCAACATACAAGCGAGGATCAAAATTTTAATATCGTGGAAGACAATATGTATTTGATCCACTAAAATATGCTCAGATAAGCTTCATCTAGAACTATTCTTGCTCTGTCGTCATATAAAGGATGGCAGGATCGAACAGAAAATTGATGAAATAGATAATTCCCATCTATGATTTTTGCTCCGTCGTTATGAAGGAAGGGGGCAGGACCAAACTAACTGTAGAGACAGTCAAAAGAAAAGAAAAGGGAAGAAGGATGAAAGTTTAGACAAAAATAGAAAAGAGAGGGGAAAGGAATAGGGAATATATGTAGATTTGAGAAGTGAAATAATAAAGGCTATTAATTAAGGAACAAACTGATGGAAATAAAATAAAAGACCTAATTTATGAATGTGAGAGATTTTTTTTTTTTTTTTTTTTTTTTTTTTTTTTGCAGCCATGTTTGAATAGAAGAATAATAATTGAGTGAAGAAATAAATAGCGTTGTATTGTTGGTGTGGGGAATTAGAAGGGGTGAAAAGAATTGACCAATGCACTCAAAGCTCATTCACAGACAGACAATTCCCATTGCAGGGCGCTTCCCCAGTCACAGACACACCCACATGTTGCCACAGCAACTCTAAATTGCTAGCAAAAAAAAAAAAAATTACATATTGTCAACTCGAGCTCGATTCTATTTAGTGACGTTCCTGTTTATTGTTTTTATTTTTTCGTTTATAAAAAAGAAAAATGAATTGCAAAATTCCAACATCCATAAATTATACTTTGGAACGATCATTTTATTTATGCTTTGGAACAAAGTGGAAATTGGAACAGGAAAGAAAAAACTTGTTTTGGTTGTTTTTAAAATTTTTATACAATTTTGAGAATGTTTTCAAAAAATGAGAAACAAGAAACATAGTTAGTTGCAAAAGGCTTAGATTTCTTAAGAAAATTGAGAATGAGAAACAAAAAACAGGAATAGTACCAAACAGGTTTTTAAGTGATCGATTCAATAACATTAATACTGTATTTCAAATGTTGGGATTTTCGTAAAATATTAGAACAATAAAAATCCCACGTCAAAAATGTATATGAAGTGATATGCTCTGAGTACTGTAAAATGGATTTGTGAACTTTGTTCATTTCAGGTAGGAAGACTTAACTCTGATATACTAATTCTAGTAATTATGTAAGTTTTGAGAGTATTTTTTTTTGTAAGTAGGGTTGGAGAGAGAATTCAGAGTTTTTGTAATACTTTTTTATTCAGCAATGAACGGTGATTTTTTTCTCCATTAATTTTCTATTTATTCCCACGATAGAAATGAGATTTTTTTTTTCCATCATAAAAGTCGTAGTCTTAAACATGAGTGGAGGCAAAACTCATCTTCTTGAACTTATATATAATCTTTCCATTATTCTAAAACTTTAGGGGTAAGTTAGAGAAAAATCATAAAACTTTCAGTGTTTAATATAATTTTTTGGATTATGATAAAGTAAGAGTATCAAGGAGTAATTGTCATCTCTTCACTCCAACTCTGCTCTTAAATCTTTACTCATTTGTAATTAGTTTTTTTTTTCCTTTTTTCTTTTTAAGCTGTGGGTTATGAAATAAATAAAAGATTAAGAGTTTTTGTTTCTAATTTTTATGTCCCTTTTTAATTTTCTTTTTTATCTAAAAAACTTAATAAAAAGTTATTTAATATCGCTCGTTTTATAACTACTTCATTTTCTATTTTCTGTTTTTTAAAATAAAGCTTAGAAATTGTTTATTTGTTTTCTTAACAACATTTTAAGTACATTTTTGGAGGTCAGAATTTGGAAAAAAAAAAAGTAACTATTAAAAACTTGTTATTGTTTTTTTTTTAATGTGAAAAATATAATACGTAAATGGTAAGAAATCAAACATAATTTCTAAAAGTTAAAAGCGAAATTACCATGAATTTGAAAAAAAATTATACATGATTCCAGTTTCTCGACATCTCACACTAATTTGAAAAAAAATTGAAAATTCAAACTCTCATATCCCTAATTTGTTTGTACTAAAAAAGAGAAGAAGATGGAAGAACTCATCTTGAACGGTACTAATAAAATAAACGTCTTTTTTTTTCTTGTTTTGGGAGAGAAAGTAAGTAAGAAGTTGAAAAGGAAAAAAGAAAGAAAAGAAAATTGGAATTATGGAGAAATGTTGGGGTTAAAAATGGAAATGGGGAAGAGAGAGATATTTTAGGTGATGGGGATTGTGGAACAATCAAAGGCCATAGCAAAATTTGGTATGTGATTTTTTATTGTCTTCATTTGGAAAACTTCACTATCTTAGCTTTCAAATTGGAATCTCTCTCTATCTCTCTCTCTATTCTCCATTTTGTGTGTGTTGTTTCATGTGCTGGTTTGGGTTCCCCCATGTTCATGTTCTCTTCAAACATGAACATCAATTCCCAATGGGACCATTCAATTTTCAGACACAAATTTTTTTTGCAAATTTTGAGGTCACAAAATAAAACAAACTACTACCATCCTTATCAATTCTCCATAATTGGTGTTTGCATTTTTATTTTGCCCAAGAGTTTCAGTTGCTCTTTTAACTCTCGATTTTGATGATAACAAATATGACTTCTGCACCACTAAAAAGTGTTTTTACTCGATTAATGAGGGAGGAGGACGTCGATCTAACAGAAAATATTTGGCTTGTTGAGAAAGTTGCGGAATTAACGGAAGCGAGAGGAGTTGTTTCGATCGTCCACATCAACAGATGGAAGAATTTAGTGGTCCACGAATTGGCGAGGAGAGCGACGCACAACGATGGGGAAGAAGGATGAATTTCTAACTTTCCTGCTTGGATTCAAGATGTAGTTGCAAGTGACTTTTCTTCGTTTTAGTTTTATTAAGGCTTATTTCAAAAAAAAAAAAGTGTTTTTACCCTGTGAGTTTGTGATGACTTTTAATTAAATTAAAATGGTATCGGTTAGATAATTAAGAGTGATTTTGTAAATTCTAGAAATGCTATGATGGGTATGTATGAGATAGCCCAAATCAATTTTGACTTTTCTAAAATCATTAGTATATCTTTGTAAAATATTGCTATTTTAAATGGGAGTGGTTTTGGATAAAAACAACTTGGTGCTTGTAAGAAAAATACTTGGCATCAGCGGAGTTAACAAAATCTTGTTCATTTCCTAAAGGCCGTCAAATGGTTGAATCATCCATTCTCACATTGCTGTACTAAAAAAATACACTTAATTAGTAAGGGTTGAATGATTTAATGAAAATATAATTGTATTACATGTGTTTGGTAACAGATTTAAAATTGAATTTCAATTTAAAAGAAACGAATTTGGTAAGCCATTGGTTACCAACTAAATATTTAGTTTAATCAAAATATTATTAATCAATTAATTAACATAAATGTTATAAATTCTATTAGAGTCATATTTTACATTTTATATTATATAATTTATAATATATTACATTTTATATTTTTCAATTTTAACAAAAATGATGAGATGTGTTTATAAAATAAATATTGTATTAACAAAAGTTTTAATATTAAATTTCCCCTATTTGGATTACTTTGAATTCTCTACCAAACCGGGCATAATTCTTCCAACAGTGCCAAAGAAGTATTTTTTACCCTAAAATATTTCTTTTGATCAAAAGCCATCTCAAAAATTCATTCTAAATCCAAATCATGAATACCTTTATCCAAATATTCACGCAATATGTTGATTGGACAAAATAGCGACGATGAGACAAAAAATAATAGGCTAACGAAATAAAATAAGATGGACTAGTAAAAAATTGAATGAGAGGAGTGGGTACAACACATCTTAAACCAAAATTTTTAACCAAAATTTTTATGTCACTTTAAAAGGAAGTTTATAAATGAGGAGAGATATGATGAAAGTTAAAAAAAAAAAAAGAAAAAAAAAAAACCAATTGGCAATTGGCAATTGGCTTGACCATTGATCTGCATCAATCACAATCAAAAGCGCAGCCAAATTGGAAGCAATTTTGTAGCTTACAAGTTATAATTACCATTCTTAATAATTTTGGATCCCATTTTCAAGCAATCTGAAGAAGAACCTAAAAAAAAAACATCCTTAAGATTTCTCCAAATCAAGGCTTCAATTCCAGAATTGGGATTTCATTTTGTCTCTCATTGAGTGTATTTCTGGCAGCTTCTTTGTCTATCACAATCTCATACCATAACATTCCTTTCACACCCAACTCCATCAAATTTTTAGCAGAATAGCAACAAACAAATATGTCTTGTCCAGTTTTCGACATAAACCATTCATCAAATCCATCGTTTCAATCAACAACAAAAAGATGATATGTAATTAATATTAGAATAGGCTCTGTTTAGTCTTTAAATTAAGATGATGAAATTGTGGGATAATTATTCGTTTCGTATAATTGTTATAGTGTTTCAATAGGTAATGTCAAAATATTAAAAATATGTAAATGTTTATAGGCAAGGGATACTACGAATACACTTCCATAAACTTTAGCAATGTTGTTGATCAATTTACTGTTTTACTCACTCCAACCTTTCTGAATAGTCCTATTTTTCATATCGTAATATTGAAAAATTGTGTTGTGGAGCATGACGCAGTGTAGAACCGATGCATTCTTTGTTTTACACAACATTCTTGCACTACAACACGAGCATAAATCCAAATCTATATATAGACATCTTATCACTTGATTTGATCTATATGTAAATAAATATATAAGACATTCAAATAAGTGCAGCTATATATATTTTTTTTTAATTTCGTAATAAAATTTTCAAAGTACATAATCGAAAATAAACCATATAAATTTCGACACGATCTTTTTTTTTTTCCCACAAGTTAGGCAAAAAAGAAGAAAAAAATTTGAGCGCCACAAGATTATTTTCTGAGCTGAAATTATTCTAAATATTGATTGGCTCATAAAATCCAATAAAAAAAAAAAAGAAGATGATTCCACTTTGGGTTCCATCATCAAGTGGCTCAGAAAATACCCCACCCATCACTTTTTCCAGACCCATCTAAAAACTCCTGCATCACATTGACTCGACTCCTCCATCAAAAACATAATTCAGAGTAAATCCACATGATTAAATTAAACAAACCCAAGTTCCCAAAAGAAAGAAGAAAATTTCGTAGCCAACTTTATTCAAGATTTGAATTAATCATCATCGTAACACATTGCCACTCTTTTTCCTCATTTCTTTTTGTTGTTCAAAAGGGTTTCCCTCCAATTAATTCAAAACACAGAGGGAACTACTTTAATTTGAAAAGAAATTTTGATTTTGGAAGAATGCATTTGGTTGCCCAAGAGGAAGAAGAAGAAAAGAAATCTAATCAATGGCAGTCATCTCATCAACTCACCAATGTGATCTGTTGACATTTGAAGAACAAAAAAAAGCAGATTGTTTCTGTAAAAGAAAGCTTTCTGATCTAACCTCAAAAACTGGTTGCTCATACTTCCCTCTAGCCTGTTCATACTTGAGCGTGTTCCCGGTTCTAAAACACCGAAAACTCTGCGGTTTCGAGTGGATTCGGGTCCGGAAATGGGGGTAGCCTTGGCATACATAATCAGAAGGGTTGAAAATTGGGGTTTCTTTGAGGTTTCTGTGGTGAAACCAAGCTCCTGGTGGTGGGTTGAAGATTGATGAAGAAGAAGAAGTAGTTTCTGTGGTTGCTGATGAATTAGAAGTATTATTATTATTAGCTCTCAAACAATTCTCAATCACACTTGCCTCCTCTTTCAATCTCTCTTTCATAACTTTCAAAGCTCCTAATACATTCAAGGGATTCAACTTTCTAGCAGAGCTCAGATTTCTGTAAGGGATTGTCTTGCAATCTGGGCAGAATTTCTTCTTCCTATCCAAATCAAACGCCCTTCTCTTCACATTGTCACTTAAACACGCATATCCCTACAAATACACAACAATCACTCACTCACTCACAAACTTCTCTGTACTGTATCTACCTCTCAATTTATTTTCATTAAACTGAAATCAGAGCATTCATCAAGATCACGAGTACTATATGATTGAAGAACTTAAATGCACAAGCAGTTGCAGAACAACAGTGATCGGTGAAACGCATAATGAATTTTTGCAGCCATGGATTTAGATTCCCAAAGAAGAGAAATGAAAGAATCGAACCTCAGAGACAAGCTTGAAGGCGATTTCGGCCTTGGGGTGCGAGTTTTTGTCTGGATGAAGTTGCAGAGCTGCAAAAGAAACAAAAAACCAAGCGCATTTCAAAATTCCAATAAAAAAAAATCAAAATCGCAATGGAGAGAGTAAAATGGAAACCCCACCAAGCTTAAGATACGCCCTCCGAATAACATCGATTCCTGAATCTTCTTCGACCTATTAGGTTCCCATTAACAAAGAAACAAAGAAAAAAAAACAAAACCCAGAGAGGAAATGGGGGGAAAACCCAAAACGTACCCCGAGAAGACGATACCAATCGATGAAAGGGGAGGGGATAGAGGGGCAGTAATGGCGGTGAGGGCAGGCGACGGTGCGGGCAGAGATGGAGCAGATTTCTGAGGCCAAATGGGATTTGAAATCGGATTCGCGACCCATCAAAAGAGAGAGAGAAATGGGAATGGGGGAATTTTGAATTTGATATTGGTGTTCTTGGAGAGTGATGGAGGAGAAGAAGAGGGAGCGGTTAAGATGGGAAAAAGGAGAAGGAAGAGGCAACACTTGCGGGAGATTTAATTAAATTTCTTTCAAGTGGATTCAGTTGGTAATATGGTATTGGTATTGGTAAAAGCAACAATGCTAAAAACTATACCAAAAGCAAAACAACCAAGTGGAGCCACTCTCGATTCGACACGTGGTGTTTTGGCTAATGATGTCTCGACTGTTGATGGAAGGTTGTGGTTCGATCCAACGGTCTCTACCAAAACATAAACGTTAGAAGTCTAGAATACTTGTCAAAATCCGAACATAATTAAGTGGGTATGATAACAATTATCTTCTTTGAAGTTAGATTATTTAATGTAACCTTTCATTGAACTTTGTTGTACCAAAGAAAACTTACGCAGTTGTTTTGTTTTGATTCATAAACTTTCAATTGTCTTATTTTAGTCACTGAAATTTGAATATAACTTAAGATATCTGTAATTTTCCTTGAAAGTCCTAAGTTTTGAATCTCAACCATCAATTTTGAAAAGAAACAAAGAAACTATCTTGTTCTTTCAGTAGATTTTTCATTAATTTTTTTGGGAAAAAAAAGTTTCATCTTGTTTGTAAGCCTAATATCAAACCTACAATATGTGGTTTCAGAATAACAATGATAGACTAATGATTTTGTAAATAAAGTTCAGTAAAATATTGGGAATACGACCAAAAATTTTACATTGATCCTGTCATAAAAAGATTATGATTATGTAAGTGAGAACAACATCTCTATAGATACTAAACCTTTTGAGTGAAATCAAAAATAAAACACAGTGTTCAAAATAGACAATATCATATTTCATAAAAATAAAATGTAAACACTTTTATAGGTTTTTTTTTTTTTTGGGAATGTCAAATGGGAAGCTTTTTTTTTTTTTTTTTGGGTTTGTGAGGTGAGAAAAACTAACCCTAAACTTTCTTTTTGTTTGTACCAAACCATTAGGAAACATTGAAGAGAAAGTGGGAATGTGGGGGTTCAGCTTATTCCTCTACAAGTTCATATAAGATTTCACTTTTGGCCATACCAAAATTCCTCCACCTTTTATTTCTTCATTCTCTCATATTTGGACTAACAATTCCATCTTCCACAAAAGATACGAGAGTTTCAAACTCCAAAAGTGTGAAAAAGACATTCTTAGAGTGTGTAGCCATGGAAAATCAAATTTATCAAGATACAAACAAGACCATACATATAAACATTCTAAACATGGTAAATTCAGATATCTTAAAGGACACAAATTGGTACATGGACGTCTTCCTTTTTTCCCTCTTTTTTGAGTCTAAGAAAGGATGGGAGGATTCAAATCTTCAACCTTTAGAAAGTTGGTAAGTAATGTTTTGATTAATTGAACTATGTTCATGTCAGCGGTTATGAATTGTGTTTGTATAAATTAGAATAGTGGAGTTTAGATTTAAGTAGGTGGCTTTACATATCTTTTAGTTAAGATTTTGCTAACATTATTCTAAACATAGTAAATTTAGATATTCTCAAGGACACAATCTAATTCATGGGCATCTTTTTCTTTTTCAAGTTTAACAAAGGGCGGGAGGATTCAAATCTTGGATCTGTAGGGAGGTAAGTAATGTCTTGACCAATTGAATTATATTCATATCAGTCTTGTGCTTGTATGTCACAATTTAGGTTTAAGTACGTAGATTTATATATTTTTAGCTAATTAAGATTTTGCTAACATTAATTACAATTACATACATCTAGGTTTCTAAAACTCATCCCTCTTGACTTTTACAAAATCACATGAACCAACAAAACCAAGCAAATACACATAACCAAACTTCTAAAAAACTTATGCTTCTCTATTCTATCCAAAGACAAACTTAGACTTCTCAATATCAAGCTAACGTCGTTATTTGTAAAAGTCAAATAATACCCGATATATAAAAGATACATTTGATGAACTTAGATTTATAAACAAATTCACGTATTAAATATAGACGAATGACACAAATCCTAATCCATGAGCTAAACATTTCTTTATACTTGAGAAACAAAGCAAACAAATGAAAACAAAAAAGTGAGGTTGAGGATGGGCAACTGCTGCAGAAATGACAATAAGTCAGTATAATGTAGGTAGCAATAATTCATTTGGGTACCAACTGAAGCCAATAAGAACAACAGCTGAACTATAGACCAGAAATTTTTTTTTTCTTTTTTCTTTTTTTTTTTTTAAAAAAATTGGGTATGACCCACAAAAACAATATAGCCAGTTGAAATATAAAGGTGAAAAGGGCAAAAGAGTAGGTGAAATTGAAACCCCAAATGTGTAATGTTTAATTTTATCCAACAATAAGATCCAAAGATGCCTTTTACAAGAAATTGGGTCCACTGTCTGTTGAAAAATATTGATTGCTGAATAATTGTGCAGCTGATTTCCTTGGGAGACTTTATGGTTAAATTTGAATATATCCCAAAGTTCAAAAAAAGAAATTAAAAAATAAAAAGTTTGGTTTATGTATAGAGAAGGGTATGAGAGAGGAGGGTGAATTGAGGGCAGTTGGAATTCAAATTGCAAAGCAAAATCCATGGGATAATGGGTGGAGGGAAGTTTTGTTTTTAAATTTGATTTGAATTGAATGAGTTTTTTTTTTCTTTTCTTTTTTTACCAATTCAATGCAAATTATGCAATGTTTAAATTCATTGGAGAGAGTAAAATATAGGATTGCAAAGTTTGTCCATTTGCTCAAATCCAAGAGTGAATGATATTAGATCAATACAACTCCTGTGAGATATTTGATGTGGGCAAAGTCCAACAAGCATTGGATAGAATTTAATGATTTTGGTTTTTATATCTATATATATTTTAAGGTTCCAACTTAAAAAAATAACAGGAATGGCATGTATTTTTAACTAAAAGGTCATAAGTTCGAATCAAATTATAGGTAAATAATTATTAAAAAAATCATTTTAATATATTCAGTGTATTACTCACTTGTCACAAAGCTTTTTTAAGGACATTTTTATCTAAAATTTCTTCCAAATTGAGTATTCTTAGCTTTGAAATTCCGACTAAATCGGTCAACAAAAATAAAAATGTAGTTTACACCTTTCATTTGATCATTAATAAAATTTCCTTTGTTTTTATTTGTTATGGCCCAAGCTCAAGATTTAGAGTTCGAGTCTTCCATCAAAATAGGAATTGATCCAAAGCCTCTCACCAATTTTTCTAATAAGGCATGTTTATTGTTTGATAAAATAAATATTAAGAAAAGAACTACCATATTAACTTAGTTCAAATTAACTTAACATGAAACCTATTACTTCAAAAGCGGGAAGAATTCGTTTCATACAGGATTGGAGAGAGACAAAACTTGACATTTTCAATTGAGATGTATGGATCCATGGACTTATGTATCTATATAGATCTTGTTCATGAATTAAGGAAATGTTTCTACAACTTTTTTTTTTTTGTTTGTCCAATACTCAAAAGATTTGACCCATATAACCAAATTTGAGTAAAAATATTAAATTTTATTTAAAATATCTCAATTTTTATCGTAAATTTTCAATTTCATTAAATTGCAGTAATACTTAATTTAAATTTAAAAACTGTTACTAATTTAAGTCTCTATACTTTCAAAAATTTTTGACATAACAAATGGATATGTGTTTTCGAATGGATTACAATTTAGTCATAAAGATAAACAAAACTTAACTATCAAAAAAAACATTACAAACTTTAAATTATATAAACTAAAACTTAACTATCAAAAAAAACATTACAAACTAATTACAAACTTTAAATTATACAAACTAAAACTTAACTATAAAAAAAACATTACAAACTAATTACAAACTTTAAATTATACAAACTAAAACTTAACTATCAAAAAAACATGACAAACTAATTACAAACTTTAAATTATATAAACTAGAAACGTTAGCAACGAATTACCCACTAAAATTAAGCAACAAAATCATTAGCAATTTAAAAACATCATGACTAAAGTAATCCAATTATTGGACCAACGTTCAAATTTCTTCTACTCCAAGAAGAAATTGGGGAATTGTGGTGGGGGGGAAAAGTATAAGTAGAAAGGGATTAAATGGTAAAATTTGAGAAGCCCCACCGTGAGGGGGAGGGCTTTCCAAAAATTGACGGGCAAGCCCCCACCTAAAGTAGGGTGGGCGCTCGCTCGCCTCATGTACCGTGTGTTCGTACTGGTAGGTGTCGGCACGACCAGCCGTCTCTATGCGATCATTGACCAGTCGCCTCTCACCCCCTGACAGGTCGGGTTAATTTCCCTATCCCTCCCCCAGTACTCCTATTTATAGCTCCCCGCTCTCCTCCCAATCTTCAGAACTTCCGATGTGGGACTGGGATTCCCAAATCTTTTACTTTTCTTTTCTTTCCTTTTAACCTTGCCCATTGCCGCCCCGGCCCAACCCACCTATAATTATCTTTATTCCGCTGCATTTTTTGTTCTTATATAAAATGACAATATCATCAATTTCACCCCTAAATTATTTGGATCGACTTGTTATAATCACACTATCAGACTCCAAACTTACAAAATTCTTGCACAATTAAACCCTTCAATATTGTAAAATGCTTGAACTACAAGGAGTCTTGCAACAAAACTCAAATTATTCCAATTTAACCCAAGTCTTTTTTTTTTCTTTTTAATTCTGTAAAATTTGAAAACTATAATATTAACCTATGAAAATTTTGGCTTTTAGATTGATACTGAGTCAATTCATCTCGATTAAGAAAATAAAAGCTTGATGTAAAAAAAAAAGGATTTAATTATTGTAATAGTTCCATAATTCGAGAGTTTGATTGTCACAGATACTTATATAGTTTAGGATAATTGGTACGGCTTGCAATATTTAAGAATTTAATGCTAACAATTTAGCAAGATTAGGAGGTTTATGATGATATAAAAAATTTCAAAGATTTTTCAATTTTTCAGTCAAAGATGAGGTGGGAAAGTATTTGATTTAGATTAGTGAACAAACTTTACTTGGCATTGTTTCTGTTTTCGTCTCCAAATTGGTCACTAGATGATACTGAAAAAAGGGCACCAGTTTCCCAACAAAGTCCAATACCTTGAAATATTTTGCTTCAACAAATTAGGCAAGACCAAAGAAAACCTCGAATATTTTCTTTTGACCCATTTCGTTTAATACCTCTCTTGAAAAGTCTCGTATCAATGGAGATATTACGCTACCTCGTGTTCTAAGAAAACGATGAAAACTCAACTAAATAGAAAATTAAGAACATGATTGGGCTTGGACTTGGCGTATGATGATGATAGACATGTCATACAAACAAATATTATAAGTTCGAAGATAAGATGATGTTTAGTTCTGATGCCATGTCAATTAAACAGAACTAATTTTGATAGGTTAAACTTGAAGAAATGTAGAATTTTGGTAGGTTTAGGGAGAAAAATATTTGACTGGTTTGGAGTTTGCCCATAGATTAATTGGGTTTTGGAGAGACACAAAGAGAAGTCAGGTCAAAGGGGTTTGGTTTCTGAAATGCATAAAATTTATGATACCATTTTCCATCTAACACGTTTTAGTATTGCTCTACCAAAGCTGTCTTCCATGCATGATTTCTGACTTTCGATGTCTTTCAGGAATCAATGCCTTTAACCGACAAAAGTGCTTTCTATCTTCTATCTCAAACATTTATGTTTGGCTTATCTTTTTTATCTCAAATATTTATTTTCGGTTAAATAGTGGTGATTTCGAATCCTCGAAAAAGTATTTAAAATTTTTAAAACTCTAAAGAAATTAGTTGCTTTATATTTTAACACCTCCCAAACTCATCCTAGAATGTTTAGAAATACTACTAAGAAATATACTTAACACCGGATAAATATTGTTTTAGATGTGTTTGAGAGTAGTTTTTTGGATCAGTCGTAAATATAGCAAAAATATTTAGTAAAATAAGCAAAATAGCAATCACATTTAGTTTTTTCAAATATAGTATTTTTTAAACAAAAAACGAAGGTCCAATTTTAAAATTACAACTTTACCCTGAAATATATTTGATATACATCTGTAATATATCTACAATATATATGTCTCTGATATACTACTAATATAATAATGAAATATAATTGATTTACTTCTGATATTTACTGAACTTCTAACATGACTTACCACTGATATACGTATGATAACCATTAATTTACCACGTCGAACATTTATATATATGTGATATATACTTGATATGTCTCTAATTTACCATTGATGTACAAATGATATACCACCGATATAATTATGATCTCTACTTATATAACTTCTTGTATATGATTATATGATTTACCATTAACATAATATTGATATATATTTGATATATACTTAATATGCTTCTAATTTACTATTGATATACCTCTAATTTAACCATGATATCTATTAATACTATTATATCTACTATTTTTTCATATGAAAATAATGACGCAAAAAAAAACCAATTTGAAATGTCGTTGTTGTATAAAAGGTTTATGTGGATCATGCACGTCAAAAAAAGAAGTTAGAAATCTAATATACTTTATAAATTTAAACCGTTGATATCTTTTATATTTAGTACCTAATTAATATATATATATATATATATATATAGAATAAATAGTAGCAGTAATCAACATTAGTATATCAAATCAACAAATTGAAATAGTAAACTAGAATTTAAACAGCTTATATACCACTAAAAATTAAACATTTGATATACCTTATATTTAGCATATCAGTTACAAATATATTTAGTATACTATAAATTAGAGGTACATTAGATATATATATAATATAAACATCTGATAATGTATATCATGAATATATCTGATAATGTATATCAACAGTACATTAGATGTATATCAGAAGTATATCAAAGGTACATCGGATGTATATCAGATATAGATTGGATGTATATCATATACAGATATACATTGGATTTATATCAGATACATATATACATTGATGTATATTAGATATCATAAGGGTAAAATCAAAATAATAAAAATTCCGAAAATAAAAAATTCAAATATTTTGCTATATTTGAAATTTTGAAAAGCTGGTGACATTTTTTGAAATACATGAATTATTTTTGCTACCTACTACGATTACTCTAGTTTTTAAATAGTGACTTTAATTGTAAAAGTATTGCGAGCATTATAATCACCTTTAGTAAAAAGTAATTAACAAATATGAAAATGTACTTTTAAGTTCAATTGCTTTCCTAACAAATGATTATGCCCAGTCCATTGTAGGATACATTATCACAAGTTATTTTAAATGTGTCAAAACGACCATAGTTCAGCGATAATTGATATATATTTTCGATCAAGAAGTTTTTGAGTTCGATCTTCCACCCTCACATGTTGTATTAAACTATGTCGTGCCTCCCTTGTAATTTCTCTCGTTAACTTTTTTCTACACGTGTTTCTCATTTATTTCTCTTTTTCACACTTTTTCTCTCGCTTTCTACTAATTTTTTTATCATTAATTTCTCTCACTATATTTACAATATATGTCTCACTGATCTCTCTCTATGCATATTTTCTTCCACTTATTTAATTTTTTTTATAACTTTAATTGCCTATTATTTTTTACAAATTCAATTATTTCACTTTAATGATTTTTCAATTCTAAAGATATTTTTAAGGAAATACTGTTACTTCAAAAATATTTTTAATTCGATTAAATGCATTTTTAAAATATTAAAACAAAACAAAAAATATTATATCATCAAACACTTTTTATAAAAAAAAATATTTATTAATAAGAACGCTTCTATAAATATTTCAAACTCTCACTCCTTGAAATGATGTCTTGGGATTGGTTTGATTTATGAACATTAAAATTAGATTTATTAGATCAAATTCATTTCATACTTAATTATTAGTTAAAAGAAATCTCTTTTTAATTATGATAAAAACTTACTCTCGAATATATTTTTTATAATTCAATTTATCGACAAACCTTTTTCTAAAATTCTATTTTATTCTTTACAATTTCTAGAAGTAGAACCTAGTTTGAAGTATTTGAATTTCGAATCTTTTTAGATAAAATAAAATAGCATATACATTGAATTACTATCTTAAATTAAATTAATATAAATAGAAAGCTGACCCTTACTATATATTATTATATCATTTCACTAGTTTTTTAAAAGGAAAACAAACAACCCAAAAATGCATGCTAACCTAGTTGAAATATCAAATAAAGCTTTTTTTTCGGCTAAAAAATACTTTTGGTCCCATACTTTCCCTAATAATTTAGTCCCTGAACTTTAGTCTGTAATAATTTAGTCATTGTAATTTGAAATTTGTTTTATCGTGAATTTTTTTATATTAAGTTTCTTATATATATTTATATAAACTAAATATGACCAAATATGTTTATAAGTTAGGAAGATTAGATTGTTATATGATAACATTAATTTGATACTTAATTTGAATTAAATCGTTACAAACTAAAATTTAGAGACTAAATCGTTAGTTTAGTGAAAGTACAATGACCAAATGATTAGATTGTTAGGTGAGAGCACGAATAGTCTATAGTACAACATGTGGAGGTAGGGGATCGAATTCACAACCTTATGGTTGGAGGTATATGTCAATTACTACTGAGCTGTGCTCGCTTTGGCAATCAAAATTTCAGAGTTGCTACACCTTATTTAATCATAAGAATTTAGAATAAAAAATAGAATATAAACATATCAAATAAATTGAACGCTAAGTGGAACAATGAAATAGAATCTCAAAACTAACTCCAAAATGTATTGAATTAAAACTTTGGAAAGCACACTGTTTATAGTTTGACATTATTTAGGAATACAGCCAGGGGGATTTGTCGTTTTCATATAATTTTTGTAATTAACAGTATAATTAATCCGCAGCCGGAGAGGTTCATGAACCAAATCCATCCCACTTGCATTAAATTTCTTTACAAGATTATAATCCCAATCATTATTCTCTAATTATCATCTTAATTGGTTTTCTTTTTATTTAATTTCTAGTGGGCCATTATCAAATCCCTTCCCAAATCTAACGTTAATAACGACAACACAGCTTAAAATACCTTAAAACATTTATGAACTTTTGTCTCATCCACAATCACAATCACTCACAAGTCGCAACAACACTCAACTAGAGGGAAGACAGAGGATCCGAAGTCCCTCTGTTTTTTTTTCTTCTAATTTAGTCAATATTATTTAGATTAAATTTTCTCATATTTTTAACTTTAATTTAGATTATGAATATTAAAATTATTTAATGATAAATTTTTATAACTTAATATTCAGTGAATTGGTAGAAATTCAGAGTAGCTGGAAACACATAGGATTTAATTCCTGAAGCATCAGGAAACCCATTCATTCTCTTTCCCCCTCGAATCAATGAGTCTGATTTTTGATGAGTGAATTTTAACATTAAAATTTAAAAATTAAAATATAAGAAACTAATTTGAAACTTTTTAGACGAGTCAAATGAGAGTAAACACGACATAAATCAAATATCATAAAATACCCCTCCTAAAAATTTTAGATGTATTTAGCTTGATTCTTCTTCTTCTTTCTTTTCTTTCTTATTGATTTACATGATTTAACAGAAGTTGAAGTTCGGAACCCATTTTGCAATTCCTCTTTCAAAAGGGGAGGGGGAGATTTTGGTGGTGATATGTGAGAAGGTCATCGGCCCACCAGAGGTCGGCCATGGGCTCCACCGGCGGCGGCGAGGGGTCCAGGCCCAGAAAGGATTCCAGGCTTGAGAGTTGGACGGCGGGCGGCGGCGGAGGAGACGGCGGTGGGTGGGTGAAGTTGAGTTTGGCCTTTTTTCCTCTGATTCGTATGGCGGCTTGGTCGTAAGCTGCGGCTGCTTCTTCGGCGGTGTTGAAGGTTCCGAGCCAGACGCGGAGTCCTTTTTGTGGGTCTCGAATCTCCGCCGCCCATTTCCCCCATGGCCGCTGCCGGATTCCTCTGTATTTGCTCTTCCGAACTCTCTGTTTCTGCGGTCGTTTCTTCATCTCCTCTGCCACTGCCTCTGCAACTTCCCCTCCTGCTTCCTCACATTCTTCTTTCTTCTCACTTTTCACTGGAATGTTATTTCAAAATTACTAATTTTACCATCGCTCTCGAACACGCACTAACTGGATACTAGAAAATTCGTGCTTAAAAGAGATTTTAGTGATGGGTAGTAAGAAATATTGTTCATTTTTCGCCCAATTAGTTCTTGTTGAGTTTTGTGTTGACAGCGAGAGTTAAAAGAGAATATAAGGTTTTAGAAAATTAGATATATATTTATAATTTATTGTTAATGAAAGTTTGACGTGATATCAAGGGAGATAAAATTAAAAAGAAAATTTAAATGAAGAGGAATTAAGGAGGGAATGATAGTGTACCGTGAGAATGTTGTTGGAGGTTGTTGTTGGTCGGAGAGTTGTTGAAAAGGTAGTTTCCAGTCGAGGCGTCGAGACCGAGGAGCTCGGAGAAGGTGTCGAACTCAGGCCAGAGGTTATCGTCCACGACTGGGCTCTGATGGCAGGTCGTATCAACGAAATCGGAGATGATGGCTCCGCCGCACATCTTCTTCAACTAAAAGAAGGGAGAAAAAGAGAGGAAAGAAAGAAAAGAGAGAGAGAGAGAGAGAGAGGCGTGTGGTGAGAAGTATGAGTAGTGAAGAGTGGAATGAAAGAGTATTTATAATGGAAGGAAGCTGACGGTTATAACGTAAAAAGAAGTTACCAAGAAATAGACAAATTGGCATCAGATTTTTTGACCCTATATTATTATTAAATTCTCTCTCTCTCTCTCTCTCTCTCTCTCTTTTTTTTTAAATTTTACTAAAAAATATATATTGTCCGTTTTTTTAAGCTGAATAATTGTGGGGTGGGGATTCCACAAACCTCCAAAATAATAATAAATGCTACATGGGTTTTTATCTTCTTTATTTCTTCGCTAGTTTTTAGTTTTTTTTTTTTTAAGAATTTTGATATATGTCTTGATCTATTTTTATATACTTTTATAATTATGTTTGAGCGTTTTGTAGTTTGGAATTTTTTGGAAATTTTTTGGTTTATTTATGGAGGTATATATTAATTATATAATTAGTATTAGGTATCTTATAAATAATTAAATTTATCTTAACTGATCAACTTAAACATCTTTTGAGTTTTTTTTTTTGTGATTTAATTATATTTAAGATCATGATAACAGTGCAGGTGGTCTTGTCTTTGAACTCTTGTATTGTCTTTTCGTTAAAACGATCATAATTCAACATTAATTAGCATATATCTCAAATCAAGAGGTTGTGAGTTTGGTCTTCATCCCTACATGTTGTACTAAAAAATAAAGAATAAATTGGGTCATTTAGTATAACATTTTACTATTATGCCCTTATAATTTAGCATGATATTATATTAATAATAATATAATATTTTAATACGGAATAATAATGTCAACTACATGTAACAAATAAATCATTTAATCAAATTAATATACTAAATTATTGCCAATAAAATAAAAAAAAACTTGTAAACAAATATTTTCTAAAGAAAAAAAATCTATAGTCAAATTATTTCAAATCTAAACCAAAAAAAAAAAATCCATGTGTTTACTTTTTCTTTCTTCTACTGGGGCAACCTCTTCCTTTGCTTCACTTTTTTTTTTTTTAACAAGATCTTTTGATGGAAGAAAATACCTCGAAAGTAAAATACAAGAAGGGAACTTTAAAAAAATTACAAAAATGCTTTTAAAAAAATTAAAGAGAAATTTTAAATGTATCAAAAAATATATTTTGCTTCCACGATAATTCAAAAAATGTTGGTAGAAGAGACAGAAAATAAAGTAGTTTATTTGAATGACTATTTGCTTATGAAGTTATGTTGGAAGATCATTAACGTAAATTTAGAATTAAATACTTTTTAATTTCAAATCTTGACAAATTCGAGCTATTTTGAATAGAAAATTTTGGGACTTAAACGGTAGAAAAATAGCTATGTATTAAGGACAACGGTATCCGGAGTGCCCCACATCGTATCTCTACAATGGTATGATATTATCTGTTTTGGGCATAGCCTCACGACTTTGCTTTTGGTTCCATCCAAAAAACCTTGTGAAAAAGAGCTATATACCATGAATCACTCATTTCACATATTACACCAGGATTACACATTCCAAGGCTCACCACTACTTCTTTGTTCGACACCTGAGGATTTCACCGACACAGCTAGGTTTTAGACCATGACTCTGATACCACTTAACAACAGTACCCCACTATCTCCATAATGGTATGATATTGTCCGATTTGGGCATAGCCCTCATGGCTTTACTTTTGGTTCTACCCAAAAGACCTCTAATAAACCTTGTACCATTTGAGATAATTGTCCTCTCTTATATACTATGAATCACTTTTTTTCGAGTTGCGAGACCTTGTTTGAACTCCCTGCACAAACCCAACACTATGCTATTACCAAATATGAGAGTTCAATATTACAAAAAATAATAATAATTGCAAAAGGTAAATCAATGATTATTGTGATATTTCAATTTAGTAAACATCCAATATCAATTATGTAAATTAATGCGATGATTATGATTTACCTCAAAAAAATATTTAAATCAATTCTTAACTACAATAATCAAACTGAGTAAATAAAATACTTATTATCATTTTAAATATTGAGGTTTTAATCTCTACTATTAAAGTTTGAGTATAGTTTAAATGGTTTAGGTACCTAACCACATTATCGTGAGCTCTTTGTCGTTGAATTATACTCATGTCATCAATAAAAATTATTATTTTGATAGAAGATTAGAAAAATATATATAAAAATTCCAAACTTATTTTATGAATATTATTGTTTTAAGAAAGTATCTCATGAAAAAGACGTTATTTTATCTAGTAAATGGACGTTTTTAGGTGACATATTTTGTCACGTAAATCGTCTCTCTACTTGGACAATTATCATCCTTCCATTTTCTCCTTAATTCCTGCTCTCCCTCGATGTACCCACCCTCCCTTCTTCTCTTTAATCACTCACTATAATCGTCGTTTCGTTCACTTTCCTTAATTCCCGCCCGCCCTCTCCCTCTTTCTCTCTCTACGTAACATTTTTATTGAAATCATCTATTCAAAAGACAACTTTAGATTCTAAAATAACTTTTGAAAAATAATATAAAAAATTCCCAGAAGAAACTTCGGTGTCGAAATCATATTTTAATCTTTAAATTTTATATTTCTTCAAATCCATCAGCATGTGCATACTTATTTCTTTCTTTGAAGTTGAAGGTTCAAATTTTTATACCTCTAGTTTGTTGTAAAAAATAAAAAAATCTCGGGTTCCTTTTTAGCCCTACACTTTACATTAGAATTTATTAACTTTTTATTTTTTATTAATTATTTAAATGAATCCAATTCATTTTAAGAACTTGACACCTGACTTTCTACGTGCATGCTTTTATACAAGTTTAGGAACTAATATAAAATATTAAAAAATTTAAAGACCAAAAAAAATAATCAATTTTTTTTTTAACCAAATTTCTTTCACTTCATTTATTGGTCCGAATAATTGTACTGTTTTGCTTTACAGCGTAATTAGGGTAACGCTTTTATTGATTTTTATTAGTTATTTATAAATCAATTAAACATTGTAACGTAAAAACAAATGGCAAGAAAAAAAAATGGCAACAACAGAAATGACCTTATTAAATAATGATTTGAAAAATAGTGTAAATATGGTTAACTGGTAGTTATCGTTCAATTCTACAATTTAAATTAGATAAAAATGCGTTGAAAACAAATTGGCCAAATATTATCCTATAATTGTTTTTTAGTGACAAATATACCTTTAAACTAACAACTTAATGTAGCAGCTTGATTCTAGAAATTCTAGGAATAAAAAAACGGGAGAATAACATACATAATCAAACTTTTTATTACATGAAATGGTAGATTTAAGGGAAAAAAAATTAGAGGATTACATTCTTTGAACTTTATCAAACTTATAAAATCAACTCTTACATTCTTTTAACTTCGAGATTTTGAAAAAAATAATAATAATAATAAACTTATAAAATCAATTCTTTAGACTCCTGGAAATAAAAAAAATTAAAAAAAAAAACCATCAAAAGCTAAATTAAGTTGCAGTAATGTGATTAAAATTGATATAGAAAAATTAGAATGAAAATATGGATGACGTAACAATCAATATTGTGGCAGTATTAACTGCCCCTCTCCAGGATAGGTAGAGATTGAAAAACACATAATACAACAGATTGAGTATAAACACAAAGGTATATAGGGTCCATGTATCTAAATTTGTTGGAGGTAAACTAAAGAATCATGATTCCAAAGGACACAATTACGAGAAGTTGTCGTTGAGGTTGTGAGATTAAGATTGATGGTGATGAGTGGACCTGTGTAAGAATATTTAAAATACAAAGAGGATTTTGTTACAAGTAGTTGAAGTAAGATGGTATTCAAATTTATTTATTTATTTGAGAAAAGATGGTATTCAAAATATTAATTAGTTAGAAGGAAATTCGATATTAATTTGTTAGAAGAAGATTCAAAATATATTGATTTGGCCGTTTATCTACTGGGTAGAGAGGGACATTCCTGTGGACCTGGGGCCATCAGATGTATACGAGGGTAAATACGAAAATTAACTCCAAGGATCCTCAGGGGTTCCCTAAAATAAAGTTGTTAATCTTTCGTATTTTTTAGATCTTCGGAAAGAAAAAGTAGGTTCTTTTTGCCGGGTTGAAGACAAAGGTTGAGGGAAGAATTTTAACTCAGCGATAATTTGTTTATATCTTCAACCTACTGCAACGTGAGGCTCTGCCCGCCCTTCCCTTCTCCGTCAATCCACTCCGAGTCGGGTCGAGGAGCTGCTAGTCCAACTTCTTGAGCAATCGAGATATTGAACAACGAACATTTGATGGAATTCCTTGCCTCACCAAGAGCGAAGGTCGATTTGACTAGAATCCTGGACCTGATCTTTAATCCTACACTGGTTAATGATGCGATCGGAGAAGTTTCTCTTTTGTCATTTTTTCATCAATGCTGGCCCAGTCGAGGCTCGTCCATGCCCAATCCTACCCTTCCCTAGTCCCTAAAAGCCCTCCTCTCCTAGGCCTAGCAAGAGGTTATGAGTTCGATCCCCCACCTCCCACATGTTGTACTCGAAAAAAAAAGGCGATTTGAAACAATATTATAAAAGATTTATATGGAGTAGTCAAATTGAAACAATAATATAAAAGATTTATATGGAGTAGTCAAAGCGAACAGCTCAACGGTAATTGACATATATCTCCAATTCTCCCGTTAAAGCAATGCAAAAGTCTAATAATATCAATAGCAAGGACAAAAGCTAATATTGATCTTGAATGTATTATTTCTTTAAAATTTATTACAGTTGTTATTACTTTTTAAAACTTAATAGCCTACTTTGTTGTTATTATTATTTTTCTTAAACATGTGGTTATAAATATTTTGATAAAATACATTTTTAGTCCCTCATATTTAAATTTGGTTTCTATTTGATCCCTCAATTTTCATAACCAACACTTCATTTGATCCCCAAAATTTAAATATAGTTGCACAAGTTCTAAAAACGAAAAAGTATTTTAAAAAACGAATTCAAACAAACTTGTTATTTAAAAACCAAAAAAAAAAAAAACAGAAAACAAATTGGTCATCAAACTGGAGTTAGTAGATAGGAGAAAAATATTCTCCCAATTTTTTCCAAGGACATGAATGCAAATTTCCTGTTCTAGTCAACAAAGTCTAGGCAATCAGATCAGACTATCCAAAATCATGAGATAAAATCTTCAGTTTTGGTTTTATTACAAACATTCTCACTTTTTTTTTCCTGATTTTAACAGCCATCTAAGTGATTATAATTCAAGAAGCCAGCAAAAAGGACCTGAAAACAAATTGAATATTATGAATTTCCAGGGCAATCATGCAAGAACAATCAATGAGAGCAGGTTTCCTTTTTTGTCTTTTTTTTTTGTCACAAACAATACAAGTAAATAATGCATTTTTAAAACCATCAATAGGGGGCAGACACTTACAAAACCAATTCCATGTAATTGAAAAATGTAGTCATTCCCAGCAAATTTAGATAGCATGAGGGGAACCAGTGTAATCCTATATTGAAGAAACTACAACAGCCAAAATTGTAATAAGAACCTTTAGTCTGCCAACTTAGTCAACCGGTGAATTGTGCTTCTTGCAACTCTGTTACCCGGATCGATCTTCAGGACAGCCCTCAGGTCTTCTGCTCCAAGTCTGTACTTCTCCATACTCTCGTACAGAAGTGCACGTTGAACGAGAACGGTTACATTTGCATCATCCTGATCCAATACCTGCACAGCACAGTGAAGGGTGTGGCTTTTTTACAAGTATTCTAATGTTATACTTTTTCCCCTTTGGGGGCGGGGTGTGGAATGGTAGAAGACATGAGTTTTAGTAAAGTAATTTATCAAAATCAAACACCAAGCACTGGAAACCAGTGGTCAGCTAACAATATTATAGCACCCAGTAGCGTTTTTCTTTAAAACAATGTTTGCAGAAATGAAAATTTGACTGACAATATGGTGTTAACTTCAGTCAATACCAACACACACCAGAGATGAAGTTACTTCTTTCTTCTTTTACAAGAACTGAATTATGATAATCAAACAAAGCTGCAAACAAAGAACCAGAAAACTTCCTCCCAGCTAATGGACCTAGAATTCAGGGTGCCTATTGATGATACGGCCATAATTTCCAAGTTACCAGGTTTATAAGGTTAATATAGTACCTGCAGTGCATTAACAAGTATTTAGTTATATCAGAGTTTTTGGATCTTTTACCTTTGTACAATCAACCACTGCTTTCTTATATTCCCCAACTTCTTTGTAACATGAAGCTCGTGTCGACAAAACTTCAACTATGGCAGCACTATCACCAGCTTTCTCAAAAAGAATTACAGCCCAAGAAAGCCACTTAATAGCATCAGCATATTGTCCCTGCTTATAGAAATCGACTCCCTTGTTATTCGCCAAAGAAGATGTCACCCCTGCAGGAGGAGTTGGAAGTCCTTCAATCTCAGTTGTTGAGCCGCCCACATCATGACCACCACCCCCAAACTCCGAATCCATTCCCCAATCATCGGCATCCATGGATTGTGGCACTCCAGTTGCTCCAGACGCCATTGCAGCACCTCCAACTGGGGCTTTGGATGAGCTAAACAGCACATCGAGCGGATCACTGGCAGTGGTTTGAACAGTCTCTTGAACCTTGGGACCAAAATTCATTGGGGGCATTCCGAAATCACCCATGTTTAAGCCAGAATTAAAACTAGATCCATTGAAACCAACACCACTCCCACTCGATCCACTCGAAGGAAATGTTCTAGTGCTTGGATTTGAAGCATTCTGGAAATCTCCAAATGAGTCCTCGCTTGAATTGATCTTTTGACTGCTACTTGTTGAATTCAGCTTTCCGGATGATTTAGATCCAAAGTCAACTAAAGAACCAAAGGGATCCTTGCTAGAGCTCGTCTTACCACTACCGGTGGTAGAACTCATGCTCCGACCTCCGAGATTTGGAGCCTTGATATTGGTGGTATTACTCTGATTAGTATGCCCACTATTATAACTGCTAAGATTCTCAAAACTCCAATTTCCAGTACTTTTACTCGGATTACTAGTGGCTCTTGGCAACGAATCGGTCATGTTTCCCATCGAAAACGAATTCCTATTCAATGCAGCAGCTGACGATGCCGATGCCGATGCCGGAGTCGCATTTTTCAATGGAGAATTCGTGTTACTCTTACCTGATCCCAAGGCGGAACTGACCAAATCGCCGAACAGATTCGGATTCTTTTCCGCAATTCCAATGCCCGCAGTGGAGCCAGAATTCGGCGTGGAACCCCAGCTCTTCCCAAATATATCGCCGACCATTGAAGAGGGTGCATTGGACAAGGTGGGCCGCGCCGCCTGATGCGTCCACGAGGATCTGCTGGGCTGCTGCCAGGCCGGCCTGGTCTGCGTCGACGAATATGAAGGACCGGAGGAAGCATATGAAGAATACGATGGGGATTTGTTCTTCTGATCGTTGAGCGATTTGGAGGGAGAGGATCCGAGACCCAAATCGAACTCGAAATTCTTTCCGAAATTGGAATTCATGGCTTGATGAATTCAAAATCCCCAGATAAGGAATGAAATTAAGAACAGAAAAATGGGGATCTACCCTTTCAGAAGCGTACCTAGGAGAAAGTGATCGGAAATTCAAGCGGAGCAGGGCGTGTAGATCCGACAAGGCGACGGCGACGGCGGAAGACACGGCGGATGATGGGGTGACGACGGTAACGGGCGGCAGGGTTCCAAAGACTCTCCTGGATCCTCGAATCCGAGCTCTCTCTGGTTCTTTCAAGCTCCACCCGACCTTGACTCTCTGCCGGTCAATATTTAGTTTCTCATTTTTTTCTCTCTAAAGAAATAAAATTTAGGTTAAAAAACATACTTCCTCGCTATGAGCTGTAATTTTTTTAAGATAATAATTTAGTCAATAAACTTTAATTTTTTAAACGGTTTAAAATTTATAATGATTTAGTCTTTATTATAAATTTTTTTGTTAATTTTTTTAGAAAGATAAAATGTGTTTATAAATTACAAAAACTAAATCTCTATCATAATATAATGTAACAATTTAGTCCTTATTGTTTAAAATTTATAACGATTTAATCTTTATGGTAAAATTTTTTGTTAAATTTCTTATATGTGTAGATCGATACTCGATGAGAGACAAAATGTATTTGTAAATTAGAAAGATTAAATCGTTATACGATATAGTCCCTATCATATGTGTTTATAAAAACAATTTAGTTCTTATAGTTTAAAATTTTTTACAATTTAGTCAGCAAACGTGAAAAATCCATTAAAATTAAATCTCGATTTTTTTAAAACATTAAATATCAATTTTTATCTTATAACAATTTAGTTTTTGTAATTTTAAACATATTTGGTATTTCATTTATTTATTGATCTATATATATAAAAAACTTGCTAAAATTTTTCATGATAGGGACTAAATTGTTACAAACCCTACCTGAACTAAATTGTTTTCAATTTGAAAGTACAATGATTAAATCGTTACGAACCAAAATTCGTGAACTAAATTGTTATTTCAATGGAGTACAAGGACCAAAAATTTTTTTAACCTAATTTTGATGAGATTTTTTACGATGGGGACTAAATTAAAATTTTTTAACTAAAATTGACTAAATTGTTACTTTATATAAAGCAGAGGGAGCAATGTATTTTTTAACCTAAAATAAAATAATGCTAATCTCATATATATACACACACCGAACGGTTTCAAATCTTTTAGCTAATTCGGTCTATACTTTTTTTAACTTTTTAAAAATTTTATTTATGTATTAAAATTCTCACTTGTGTAAAAAAATATTTTTAAGAAAAAAATTTACTTCTACTGTCCAAACGAGTATAACTCAGTGGTAATTAATATATATCTCTAATCAAGAGGTTGTAAATTCGAGCATAGCTCACTTATTATAAAAAAAAAAAATGTATGAGTCAAGCTGATCCTCGTTAACTTTTGCAGACGCAAACTTCTAACAAAATCCACAACAATATGCCGTTATTCTCAAGGCTATCGAAGAATCAGCGGAAGTTCGTCGAGGCTGGCAATCTTTGATCCAATTTTCATATCAAACAGGATTTAATTTGATCATAATATTATATAAAGAGCTCTCATTTACCATTTTTTTTGCTCTAAAAAAAGTTAAAAAGGTCTTGTATTTTCAGCCGGTCATTTTCTTTTATTAAATACCTTCTCTCAGACTATCTAAATTTAGCATAGAAGCATATAACAGCCCAACACACTAATATTGTCTAGTTTTTGTTTTTTGTTTTTTTTCCTTCTTCATAAGACACTGATATTGTCCTGTAACGTATATATTAATGGCAAAATAATGCAGTATATTTTTTAAATTAATTATTAATGTAATTATGAATATCCTTTTTTGAAATCTCCTTTTCCTTCATCTTAATACTCCGGGTTTTAGTTGTATTAAAAAAAATGACCAACAAATCATCATGAGTAACTCATTGATCCAAAGAGACTAGGCCAATGATTCAAACCACTTGATGACCATCTACTAGAGAATTAATTCCTATATATTTCCACGACGAATTTGAGGGAAGTCGTATAGAAATTGCAAATTCGATGCAAATACATTGAAATATATACATATACTTTTTTTTTTTAATTTGCATAGTAATGAAGCTAAAATGTAGAATTAAGAATAGTGAAGGCATGGAGGGCACCGTTGCAGTTGAATCGCCCGATTTGGTGGTTTTGATCAGGTGGCTGAGTGGCAGTGAGATTTATGTAAGAAAGCTCAATTTTCTCACAAGCCTTCCCTGAGCTGCACTGCAAATTTACTGCAAACTCTGAGTTGTAACTCCCACTTATGTTTCTCATCTTTATCTCACTCAGCTTCACATTCGATGCCTGCCTCAAAAACAAGTGCTTTTAATGAAAGTATATTAATTAAAGTATTTTTCTAAACTAAAACTATTCTCAAAACACAACTTCGAGTCAGACCAAAAGTACTACTTGTAGTTAATACCATAATCATAACACTGAATGTGACATGATCATCGTTATCTATCCAACACTGTTTTGTTACACATTACACTAACTTAGCCAAAATTTATCAAACGAACATGTCACACCAGCGTTTTGTTAATTGTTAATGGTTAAGAATGAGTTTTATGTGGAGTAGGGTCATATTAAGAGTAGTTAATTACCTCATGTGTTTTGCAAGAATGGTTGGGACAATATTGTTGGTCAATGACAATGGGGTTTGAGACATTGGACATGACAATGTTTTGAAATGTCAAATTGGTAGCTATGCTTGAATGCTGTCCTGGCCATGTCTTTATCCTCACTCCATTTGTAGTGCCATTTATGGAACAATTCTCCACTCTTATTCCCACCACATCCATCTCATTTTGGTACCTCCCTAGGCTCCCCACACTGCATTATATTATTCCAAATACCCAAAAACACTACTTGTTCAAGATTCTACCATTTCACGTACTTTTTTCTACAAACACAACACTAATTAGAAAGTAGAAAGTAGATGGTAGATAAAAGATACCTAATTCCATGTCCCGGACCACAGTTAATGTCGGAAACGGACACGTTAACGCTGCCGGGTCCGATGGAAACACAATCGTCGCCGACGCCAATATCGGAGGAAGTAATGTTGATGTTGGTAGACTGACTAACATGGATGCCGTCGGTGTTCTGACTGTCCCCTGGAGCTCTAATATTGAATCCAGAGAGATGAATATTGTCACAACCATGAAGAGCGACATGGAAACCTTTGCTGTCCACAACCTCAATATTGCTCACCCTTCCATATGACACATCGCTCAGCTTCAAAGACTGATCCACCAAATTGGGAGAGAGAAAAAGGTTGGATTTTGGTGTTTTGATTCAAAAAATAGAAGGGGAGGGCAATTGCAATGCAACTAACAGCAAAGGTAAAATTACACCTTTAATAAGTCACAGATTTTTTTAATAATGCTAAATTAGGAACTTATTTGCAAAATATACCTTTCCCGAAACTTATTTGGGAAGTAGTGCTCGAATAACTGTAGGCACTTTGCAAGTTGAAAACTATGGAGTAACATAGGTAGTTTCTTTACAATTTGTCGAACATTATTCTTAGAATAAGTTTGAGGAGAGGTATATTTTGTAAATAAATTTTTAATTTAGCACTATTAAAAATAAGTCTATACACTTTAAATAGTGTCTATTGATAGTCGATAAACTTTTAATTTAATTTGTGTCTAATAAATCCCTAAATTTTAAAATGTCTCATAGTTATCTTATGAATCTAATAAGTTACCCCAACTCGTTTTAAAATAAAAGAATGTTTAATTTTAATACCTAATTGATTTAGTGAAATTTTTTTAAAAAAATATAAGAATATATAACAAAATTGAATATTTAAGAACTTATCTGACGTACCAAAAATTTATAGACATAAAATTGAAAATTAAATTAAAGCCTGACTCAACTAATTAAGGTATACATCGATTTATTATGGTCTCTGAATATACTTACGGTGGCAAATATGTCGCAAGTGAAGTGGCGACGGCAGGCAGAATTGGACCAGGTTTGAGCGCCCTGACCGTCGAGAATGGCGGTGGTATTGGTGTCGCCACCAGTGATGTCGAGGTGATGGAGGCTTTTGAAGTGGATCCAGACGTCGGCGTCGTCGAGGGCGGTCGGAGCTCTCAAGGTTCCTAAAATGAGGACTTTGGGAGAGAGGTCGTTGAAACAGGGGCCGGAAAATACAGTTTCTCCGACGAAGAATGTGCCCTGTGGTACGTACAACACCGACCTTCCTGGATAAGCGCATGCCTCCTCCCACGCTACCATGAATTCCTATACCTCAACAAAATTTTATAGATCTAGTATTTTAATATTGATTCAGTTTAGTTTATAATATTTATTTGGATTATTATATTTAACTTTAGTTCATTTTAGTCTCTTTTTTTAAAACTTTAATACAGGTTTTACACCTAACGAAAACTCTTCGGTATGAAGTAATATTTATATTTTAAAACAATATTGATGGTAATGTCATGTTCAAATTTGATAGGAAAATAAGATTAAAAATAAAACGAAAGGAATTGGTTCTTTTTGTTTTTAAGGGACATTTTCATTGGTGGATCTGGGTAATTTTTTGCTTGCTAGATTTTGCGGCCAGACGAAATATTTTCAGTATCATTTGATACATTTTGTTTTTTTAATTAAGCTTGTTTTTTAGATTTGCATTAGTAAGGTTATCAAATATGAATTTTTAATCAAATTTAAAAAACAAAAACAAGCCTGTAATTTTTTTTTAATTATATAAAAAACAATGAAACAAATAAATAGATAGGAAAAAAAAGTGTTTATAAGGTTAATTTTAAAAATAACAAACCAAAAACAAAATTGATTAGCAAAGGTTGATTTCTAATTTTTGTGGTTTGATTTTAAATATTTTACATTTTTTTTACAACAAATATTTTACAAGTTAAATTTAGTGTAAAATTAGTTTTGAGGTCACATTTATTCAAGGTTAGATTTTAATGCTATAAAATTTAAATTTAGAGTGGTTCAATTTTCTTTTTCTCAATTTTAAAAATATTTTAGAAAATACATGGTTCTTTTCACTATTAAATATTTTTTTTGAAACACAAAATATTGCATTAAATAGAAATAATACAATTAAAGGTTACATCTAAATAGTGGTAACCACACATCACCGTCACAATCTATCAAGGAAAACAATTATTCCAAAGGACATAGAAATGTATAGAAATGACACACTTGACTAATAAAACAGTTTGCCTTTTCCAAGAACCATGAATATAATCAAATTTTAGCTCAATGAATATCTTCTCAAAAGTCATCGGGGGAGAATCCTCAATTAATTGAAGTATATATTGTCAATTATGACACCCCTATTCACAATTGTTAGAGAAATAATTGGCACCAAAGTTTTCTTATTCCCCCGAAGGATAAGATATAGAAATAAAAAAATATAGATTTTTTTTTTAATAATAAACTTTCAATTTTTCAACCATATAAATAAGTTTCACGTAAATATTTTTCTTTTAAAAATAAATTAAAATATAATGGAATAAAATAATATATATATATATATGGAATTTGTGTATAAAAGCAAGTGACTTACCAAACTGCTCTCCGTATTTCCATCAGCAACTGCTCCATAATCAGTAACATCAAAAATACGTGGAATCCGCCATGGGTCTCCTCCGGGAGGCTCCGCCGCGTCCGCCGGCGAACGAAGGAAATCCAATGCATCGGCGGCGGATTCAAAATCTCTGGCGCAACTGAGAGACACGGAAACGGCTAGAAGAAAACAGAAGAAGATCAGAAGAGGTGAAAGCTTCATGGTTTCTGAGAACAAATTCTCACTGCAAAAAAATGGCGAGGATTGGCCATTTAAATAGGTAAATCTGCCATTAATTACTTGAGTTTCAACTAGTTTATAAATGTGGAGTTTCTTCGTCGAGTTATAAATGCTTCGTTTCTCGTCATTTTAATTCATTTCCGTTTTCGGTTTCTCTGTTGACTCTTTCGGCCGTTTTGTTCAGTGCATTGCGGGGTTTTTTAGCTCAATAGTCGGCCTACTTTAAAAATGTCACCATTCCCAAATTTAGCTAATTGCCGATGTTTTTTAAATTACAATAATAATAAAGTAAATATTTTTTATTATAACAATTTATCTAATATTAATAATTAAAATAAAATTACATCAAATAAACTTTAATATAATATATTATTAAGTTTTATTATTCTAAAATTTAAAAGTAATAATATCTATTTAAAAATTTTATTGATATTAATTTATCATATTATATAATAAAATTACATCAACTAATAAAAATTGGAGTATAAATGGAGAATAAATTATAAAAATATAAAAAAAAAAGTTAAAAGACGTATTTGGTCCCCTGAAATTTTTTTTTATGAAAATAACGATTTAATCTCTGAATTTTTAAATTAGTAATATTTTAGTCGTAAGCGTTAACTATTCTATTAGGATTTAACAGAAATATGGGTGGAATATGGGTGGAGTGCCCAATAAAATGCCACCGAGGACACGCTTTAACCCAAAAAATAATACAAAAAACAAAAAACAAATGTGCCGAAATTTACGGCCACAGGTGAAATTTACTGCCTCAGCCGGAAGACAAAAGGAAATCTCGCAGAGGACGAACCCCCAGTGCATGTCTGAGAAATGGAAGAAAAAATCAAAGCAGTTGAAGAAGAATTGCAGGATAATTGTAAATAAAAAACCAGAGCATTACAATTGTTAGATTTTGATAATCGATTAAGTCCAAAAGAAAACCCATCTCGAAGATTGCGTAGGAAAAAGGGAATTTGTTCGTTTTGCTTTCGGCTTTGGCTGAGGACCAAACCCAGCCCCAATTTGGCCTGAATTAAGTCTTGCGAGGCACTCATCTCCGACAGCCGGATGGTGAAGCCGGTGGTCTAATCGTAAGGGTGGAGACCGGTAGATGAGAATCGCAGGGGGACTGGGAGCACGTTATTCGTTGGTGTGGCATCCTAATTGGCATTCCACGTCATATTCATGTTAAATACTAACAGAATTTAAATACTAGCAGAATCTTGCAATGACTAAATTATTATTAATTTGAAAATTCAGAGACTAAATTATTACGTTTGAAAGTTTATGGACTAAATCGTTACTTTAATAAAAGTTCAGGGACCAAATGTGTTTTTTAACCTAAAAAAAACTAATTAAAAATGATATGGATTGAGAAAGGGTAAAAATGGTACATTATTAATACACGGAATAAGTTTGAGGTGGGTCCCACCATTTGATTACATTCTTACAATTTGGTAAACACCATCAAAGAGGATCAAAGTTTTGATTCATTGATTACGATTGCGGGGAGGTAAATGAGACCTTAATGGAAGAGAAAAAGAAGTATGCATATGGAAGATGAAGAATCAAGGAGAGGGAGGAGGGGAACCGAGAGAGGAGGGAGGAGAAAAAAGGGAAGAGAAAGTAGAGAAATTCAAGAAAAAAATTTAGAAGGGCAAATATATAATTTCATATAAAAATGATGCCCGTAAATTGTTAGAAAACATAAAAGTTAGGGGTGGGAACATATTTCAAAGTTGGCCCTTTAAAATGACTATTCAGTTCAAAAACCTCATTGCACGATGAATAACCAAGAAGGTCCATTTCTTTAAAGAATTATATAAATGAATTTGTAAAATATATTTTCGTCCTGAAATTTAAGTTTCCTGTCTATTTAATCTTTAAAATTTCAACACTTTAAGTAATTCCTCCATTTTTAAGAAATGAAAATAAGATAAGTTAAACGACTTGTTGATAACATTTTCGTTTATGTTTCTTTTTTTTAATTATAGAAAAAAAATATATGTTTGAAAATCATCCTGGTTTGTTGTGCTCTAAAATTTTAAATTGAAAAGTTAATTTATATGAACATTAGTTTTGTAAACTAAATATTCAAATTTATTATGTTGTAATTACTTTTTAATATTTTTTATGCATTTTTTAAATCAATAAAATAATATTTTTAATTTATACTTTGAAAAAAAAATAAATAATAGAAAAAAAATAAAAAAACTTGATTTTGTTAACCCAATTTAGAAACATTTCTAAGAAATGAAAAATGAGAAAGAATAATAATTATCAAATATTTGTGTTTCTCACGAACTAAAAATAAGAAATAAGAAATCAACTTTTAAGTTTCTTTCTTTTTTCTTTTTATTTTTTATAAAATAAAAATAAATGTATTATTTTGTTATCTTCCCCTTATAAAAATTCATAATCAGATCCGTTTGCTTACCATCGTTGAAAAATTTCATTCCTTTTTATCCTATTACTCTCCTACAAATCCATCAATACTATTATCATTTCTTATTTCATTTCGTGAGCTCTACATATTTATTATAATTACTTTACCACTTCTATCCTTTCTCTCCCCTCAATTAATTAGATTTAATTAATTTTTTATTCATTTATACTTCAATTTTTATTAGTTGATGTGATTTTATTATATAATATTATAATTTTTATATTAATCAATAAATAAATTTTCTAAAATAAAAGTTATTATTTTTAAATATTAGAATAATAAAATTTAATAATATATTATATTAAGTGATGGTTATCCTCCTAAAAAATTGTTTTATTTGACGTAATTTTATTTTAATTATTCATTATTTATTAATATTAAATCAATTATTATAATAATTTTTTTTTACTATCAATAATATTGTAATAAATTGAATCAAAATTTATTATTACTTTAATTTGTTCGGTAGTAGATTGAGCCAAAAAAGAGAGTACAAAAAACACATCATAAATTTGAGGGCTGAGGGTCTGATTTGCAAGGGGGTGGGAATTGAATGCCTTTGTAGCCTACTTTAGCATTCGTACAATGGGAGATGAACGGCGCGTTGGCTTCAGAAGGGCCTGTGTACGTGAGATTTATGTTCGACATCTCAATGTTCTGGCAAGGGAACTGCTTGCTGCACTTCAAGTTTACTGCCACCGGTGAGATTGAGGATCCTTGGACGTTGATGAAATGAACGTCGCTGATCTTCACTCGGGATGGCTGCATTTTGTTGGAAAGAAACGAGGTTAGAAAGAAATGGGAAACGAGAAACAGGAAACGAAAACGAGAGAACGAAGACGACGAACCGGCTCCTTGCAAGTGGTTGAGCAGCTGTACTCTTGGTCTATGAGGATGAGGTTCTTGACATTCAGCATGTTGATGTCTTGGAAAATGATGCCTGATGCTGCACTTGGGGGTGAGTCTGGCCATGTTTTGATCCTCACTCCATTGTCTGTTTCCAGCAATGTGCAGTTTTTTACGGTGACGCCCCGCACGTCCTCCTCATCGGGGTACTTCCCGAGGCTGCCAACGCTGTCATGATGGTGGACAAGACACAGATCATAATTTTAACGAAAATACTTAACCCCTCACCGGTAAGGAGCTGGAATCTTGTCCTCACAAGTATTTTTTCCTTATTCCAAATACTCAAAACACTACTTGTTCCAGATTCTATCATTTTCATATACTTCTACAAAATAACACACAAAGAAATTAGAGAGTAGAGAGTAGATATGATACCTAATTCCGTGTCCAGGACCACAATTAACGTCGTAAACGAACACGTTGACGCTGCCGGGTCCGATGGAAACACAACCGTCGCCGACGCCGATGTTGGAGGAAGTAATGTTGATGTTGGTAGAGTGACTAACATCCATCCAGTGTTCTGGCTATCCGAAGGAGCTCTAATATTCAACCCAGAGAGATGAATATTGTCACAATCATGAACAGCGACATGGAAACCTTTGCTGTCCATAACCCTAATATTGCTTACATTTCCATATGACACATCGCTCAGCTTCAAAGACTCATCCCCACCAAATTTGGAGAAAAGAAAATGTTAAATTTTGGTGTTTTTATTTAAAAAAAAATAATAATAGAAGGGAGCGTGAGGACAATTGTCCGTGACATTCGAACTCTCACCCCATGATTGGATATATGTGTCTTCACCCATTGACCTACGATAGTCTATAAACTTTTAATTTAATTTGTGTATAATATATTTCCAAATTTTAAATGTCTCGCTAACATGAATTTAACTCGGTAATTGACACTATCTCTCATAAATAGATATGAGTTTGAATCTCTCAACCCCACTAATAATAACAATAAAATAATTTACATGCCTCATAATTATCTAAATTTTCAATTTTTGAATCTAATAAGTTATCTCACTCATTTTAATTTAATTTAATGTCTAATTGATTTAGTGATATATTTTTTAGAAATTATCAAATACATAATAATAAAACTCAACATTCAAAAATTTATTAGACATTACTAAAGTTTAGCATGCATTAGACATAAAATTGTGTTTAAAAAAAAAAAACTTTTAAATTTCATATGATTATTGTAATACTTACTATGGGGAACATGTCGCAAGTGGAGTTGCGGCGGCAGGCAGAATTGGACCAGGTTTCAGCTCCTTTACCGTCAAGAATGGCGGTGGCGTTAGCGTCGCCACCGGTGATGTCAAGGCGATGGAGGCTTTTGAATTGGATCCAGACGTCGGTGTCGTCGAGGGCGGTCGGAGCTCTCAAGGTTCGTAAAATGAGGACTTTGGGAGAGAGGTCGTTGAAACAGGGGCCGGAAAATACAGTTTCTTCGACGAAGAATGTACCGTGTGGTACGTACAACACCGAACTTCCCGGGTGAGCGCATGCCTCCTTCCAAGCTGCCATGAATGCCTATATACCTCAACAAAATTTTCACTCTGTTACATTTTTTTTCTTACCGTTTTTTTTAACAAATAAATAATAACTTCGTTAACATGTGTTAGTGTGTATATTGACTAAAATAGATATTCGAAAAATTGACAGATAAAAATTATTATTTTGTTAAATTTCAGCATTTCCTTGAAATAAAATGTTGTGGGATTGAATTGTAATAAATACGAAAATTTAGAAACTTAAATAAGATTTAAATATTTTCTTTTTAACTTTTATATAAATTTATAGGCTAAACTTTTTAACGAAATTTCAAAATTTTCTAATCCCGTTGATTTGCGAGTATTGATTCCTTTGTTTATAACGGACATTTTGATTGGTGGAGTTGAGTTTACGGCTAGATAAAATATTTTCGTTATCATTTTATTTTTTTATTTTCCATTTTTAAAAACTAAAACTTATTTTATACATTTTCATTTAGTAAGATTATCACTCCCATTGAAAACATATTTAAATTTATAGTCAAAATTTAAAAAATAAGAACAAATCTCTAAAAACTACTTTCTTTTTTCCTTTTAAAATTTAAAAAATAAGAACAAATCTCGAAAATATTTTTAAAAATTATATAACTATCATGGTTCAAAAGAAATTGTTCTTACAATCAAAAATATTTTTAAAAAATACTGAGGTGAATGGTGACTAGTAAGTAACTATTTAGTGTTCACCGCCACTGAATATTTGACAAATATAGTAGAGAAATAAAAAAAACATACATAAATTTATTTTTGAAAATGAATGAGGATATAAATAAATTTCATCTGTTAACACGTAAGTATTTGTCTTTTTAAAAATAAATTAAAATAATATATATGTGTGTGTGGAATTTGTGTATAAAAGCAAGCGATTTACCAAACTGGCCTCTGTCTTTCCATCAGCAACTGCTCCATAATCAGTAACATCAAAAAGACGTGGAATCTGCCATGGGTCTCCTCCGGGAGGCTCCGCCGCGTCCGGCGGCGAACGAAGGAAATCCAATGCGTCGGCGGCGGATTCAAAATCTCTGGCGCAACTGAGAGACACGGAAACGGCTAGAAGAAAACAGAAGAAGATCAGAAGAGGTGAAAGCTTCATGGTTTCTGAGAACAAATTCTTACTGCAAAAAAATGGCGAGGATTGGCCATTTAAATAGGTAAGTCTGCCATTAATTACTTGAGTTTCAGCTAGTTTCTGAATGTGGAGTTTCTTCGTCGAGTTATAAATGCTTCGTTTATGGTCATTTTAATGCATTTCCGTTTTCTGTCTCTCTATTCAATCTTTCAGCCGTTTAATTATCAAATATTTATCTTTCTAAGAAATAAAACTAATAAACAGAAATGAGAAATGAGAAACTAAAAAATGACCTTTGAGTTTTTTTTTCAGCACTATTTTGATATTCTTGCCTTATAAAATCCCTAATAAGTATTAAATAATATAAATACTTGAAATTTTGATCTTCAAATAAAACTTATACTTTTTGGCTTAAAATTTTAAATAATAATAAACAAGTAACAATAAAATTGTTACTAAGTTTCTATTTCTTTTTCACAGTTAAAAAACAGAAATAATAAACCATTACCAAAACTGTTTATTCATATAAATTTAAAAAGAAAAAAAAAATCAAAATTTTATGAGAATTTCTGGCTTTCTCCTGAGATTAGCAATATTATAAGAACTTTTTGCAACAATAAGTCTCTCTATAATTTGAACTTAAAAAGGCCAAATGATTTTTCTCTTAGTCTCTGTAATCTAAAATCTTCTCTGATAATTTGGGCTATATTGGCATCCACATCCTCACTACTTTCTTCCTGTTTTTACCTTTTTTATTATTATAAATTCATTATTTTTTCATTTGTGTTAATTAATATGTTTAACAATCTTTGAATCTGGGTTCATTAGTGTGGCTTTTGCTGCTGTTTTTCTCTGCATCATATTCACTATAACAAACCACATTACTTGATCAGTAGAGAAAAACCACTGCTTCTCAAAAGATTCTGTGCATTAGATTGAGCCACTGCAGCATCGCATGTGAATCAATCCACTTTACAAACTTCATCAACACAAAAAAAAGAAAAGAACAAAGAACACATCATAAACTTGAGGGTGGGGAGTCTCATTTGCAAGGGGGTGGGAATTGAATGCCTTTGTATCCTACTTTAGCATTTGTACAAGCGGAGATAAACGGGGCATTGGCTTTGGGAGGGCCTGTGTACTTGAGATTTATGTTCAACATCTCAATGTTCTGGCAAGGGAACTGCTTGCTGCACTTGAAGTTTACTGCCACTGGTGAGATTGAGGATCCTTGAACATTGATGAAATGAACATCGCTGATCTTCACTCGTGATGGCTGCATTTTGTTAGAAAGAAACGAGGTTAGAAAGAAATGGGAAACGAGAAACGGGAAACGGAAAACAGGAAACGGGAACGAGAGCGAAGGTGACGTACCGGCTTTTTGCAAGTGGTTGAGCAGCTGTACTCTTGGTCTATGAGGATGGGGTTCTTGACATTCAGCATGTTGATGTCTTGGAAAATGATGCCTGATGCTGCACTTGGGGGTGAGTCCGGCCATGTTTTGATCCTCAGTCCATTGTCTGTGCTCAGCAATGTGCAGTTTCTGACTGTGACGCCGCGTACGTCCTCCTCGTCCTGGTACTTTCCGAGGCTGCCAATGCTGTATGATGGTGGAACAGGACACAGATTAAGCAGGGTAGAAACAACTCTGTTTGATTTTGCAGGTGAAGATTGAGTGTTACCTGATACCGTGTCCAGGACCGCAGGTTACTTTGTTGATGACGACATTCGTCGATCCTCGACCGATGGAGATGCAGTCGTCACCGGTGGCAATGACCGATCTTGATATCTTCACATTGTTGGAGCGGCTGAGATGTATGCCATCGGTGTTGGGGCTGTCTTCTGGCGCCGTAATGTGCATTCTTCGCACCCTAACGCCTTGGCTATTTGTGATGAACATGTGAAACCCCTTGCTGTTGGTGGAAGTGATGCCTTTCACAAGTCCATGAGTGATGCCATTGAGTTTCAAATTCTAGGAGAAGGGGAAAAAAAGAGTGAGAATTTTTGGGGTCCTGTTTTTCGTCGAAAATATCGGTAATTAAGGCGATCTACAACTTACAACAGCAAGCTTCGTGCAATCAGGATTCATACCGCAGTCGTTGTATTTCCAAACAGAACCACCTTGTCCATCCAAAGTACCTCTACCAGTGACTATCAAGCCGTTGATCTTCTCAAACAATATCCATTCATCGGAGACGAATTCGCTTAAATCGGTACCACCTTTCAAGACCGCGTCGATCTGAACAATGATCGGACTCAGACAGGTACATGGCCCTGCAAATACAACTTGATTGATGAAGAAAGTACCACTAGGAATCACAACTCTTGCCGCTCCCTTGGAATGACATGCTGCAACCCATGTCCTTATTAAATTCTGCAAAAAAGCAAACAGACCCAAATTCACATTCCAAATCCGTAACAACCCAAACAACATTCTTAAACAACAACAACGAGGACAACGACAACAACAAACCATAGAACTATCCGTCTTGCCATCGGCCTTGGCACCGTAATTCAGCACATTAAACACAACTTCGTTGTTCCGGTGTTTAATATCCTTCCCTAAATGGACATTCTTAAAAGGGTCCGGCGTGTGCGGGATCGGGGGCGGGTCGGCGTTGACAGCAACCAATGCTAGTAATAGCAAGGTAAGAAGAAAGGAAAGAGATGTCATTGGAAACAAACCAAAAAGGGATCAGAAAAGAGAAGAAATACAAGTTTATTGGGTGTTATTGTTTTGTAGGGATTAATAAAAAGCCCCCTTCAAGCTAAGGGAGGCCAATTAGAAGCAGAGAAATAGAAGCAAAATGTTGGTCTTCTTTTTGTGGTTGGTTATTTTATAGCAAGTTTGAAGGGGAAGAAATTGGGAAGCACAAAGTGTATTGAATTCAATTGGTTCTCAGTGGAGGGTGTTTTGTAAATGTTTGTTGACTTGAAAGGCCCTAAAATTAGTGGCTATGTTCCTCTAATATAGGGATGCCAATTTGTGTTTGTGAAGAATCCTGCTTTTTCTCTACCAACTCTCTTCTATAAACAGATCCTATTCGTTTTTCATACACATAATTCTCTTCTAACTTCTCAACCAAATATATGCTCTCGGTTCAGAGAATAACTCGCTTCCCATTGCCTCTCCAAACCAGATATCACAAACTACTTTATATTCGCATTAATCCACCGTCTGTATCACTTATCGTGTATTGTTCCGTCACCAAAAATACTTGTTACTCGTCTCCCTAACGGTTAAAGGTTCAAATCTTCTGCCCCTTATTTGGACAAAGAATAAAAGTTGTTTTAAACTCGATTTTGCGTGATAGATCGTTCCGAACATGGGTTATTCATTGGTTTTATTTGTTTGAATAATGAAAATGTTTATCCTTGAGAGGAGCAGCACATCTTTTGGCTCATCGATCTTGGTCGGATCTCATTTTTGGACTGTTTGCTCGTTTGAGCATTTTGGGCTCTATACCATATTAATATTCACGAGGTTTGGTTCTCTTTTGACAGGAGTAATCCCTCTTTTTTAATGTAGGATTGTGTTATTTTATTTATTTTCATATCATTGAAATAAGATGAGTAATTATTCATCTCACAAAAGGAGCTAGGGAATTATTTCTCTAAATGAAATAGAATTAAAATAGATTTTTGGTAGGTACCGTAGGTTTACACCTTGAATAAAAGAGATTTTTTTTTTCTAATTAAGGATAAGTTCAAGTTGGTAATTAGTTGTAACCTCAAACTAATTTTAGGAGTTTGAATGGACAAAAAATGAGATTTAAACTTTTTCTTTTAATTTACTTTTTTCAAACATGTTTTATATCAATAAAATAAGAAACTGCAACTACCCAAACATATAGTTAATTACATATAGCTGATAACTTTGTGTTACAAGCAGAGCCCATAAGTTTTACAGGACTCTCCATGAGCTAGCTTCACATAAACACAGAAACTAGGACATGCCACAAAAAGAAAAAAAAAACGACAAAAGCTATAAGAGATGCCATCTGAATACATAACTCAGTTGTTAAGACATCGCCCTATTTCTTTGTTACAGTATTGTTTGGTATTTTATAGTATACTGCAACAAGGTCAAAGAGCCTTGTTGATCCGCTTCCCCGGCCACTCTTTAATGATCATGCCACCGTGGGCTTTGGCCAATTGATCAGAACGTATCGGTGGAGATGGCTCAGCCCTTCGCGGAGGCTGAACCGCTGCCACCGACTGCGGCTGACAGGGAGCAATCGGCCTCCTCCTCGGTCGGGCGTAGTGTTCATCGATGAGGGTGAAGCCTTCCAACCCGATCCTAGCGAGGTCGGTACGAGCTGCCATGGCAGAGATGATGATAAACCTAAGTTATGAAGCTTTAGTGAGCTTTGTGTTTTGGCTTGGTTGGAGATAGAAGTTGAAGAATGATGAGTTTATATAGGGTTTTGGATGGAGCTATGAAATTCACCAGTTTGTTGGAAGCTTATCCTCAAACAGAGGACAATTGTTTGGAGAAAAAAGGATTGGAATTTGTTCTCCAAGATCATTTTGAGAGATTATTCTTCCAAATTGTTTGTGGGATCTTTCTTTCACTTTTGGTGCAACCCAATTAAAATCTGCCAGATGTTTCAAGGGAATGCTTTCTACATTAAAAGATAGCCTTATAAGGTTAATTAATAAGCATGATCTTGTTGTTGATTTCTGAATCTGATTTAGTTTCTGTGAATGAAAAAAAAAAAAAGATACAATCAATTATTATAAATCTTCAAAGCTAAAAAGTTACTTTTTATTCGGTAAGTTTTAGTTTGGTTACCAATATTTAATATTATATTAAGATCTTGGATTAGGCTCTTTTGTTAGGGAATAAAGTACTCAGGTTTGGTTGGATATATCTGGTCAAGCTCGGATTATTTTATATCTTATTTAGAGTAATTTTTAGGTACGTGCTACTTGCGCATTAGGTAATTCTTGATTCTTAATTTTTTTAAAAATTTCAATATCATTAGATTATTGTTTACCAACAACCCAAAATCGATGTCGTGTGACTTTGTCAATTGGTATGCGCCATTCAGAGTTCCAACCAGAGAGGGAGTATCCTCATTCGACCACAATCCAACTACGCCATTCCCGGTGGGTGTGGTGTGGTTACCCTTTGAATAATTTTAAAGTATTTTTTTTGTTTTAAAAAGAAAGGAGGGATGAGAAAAGAATCTATCCCTATTGAATCCAATTGACTGAAGCACATTATTACTTGCCACATGAATATAACAAAAATTTTGAAACACTAATAAGAAAGAATATATTCTTCTCTATCTGGGTCATACAAGGCATTAATGAAATAATCATTCCAAGAAAAAAAAAAGCATAAAGTTGGTAGGATGAGATATTTTGAGTTTTTGTTTTAACTTTTATTTTTTCAATTTTAAGAAATATGTCATATGTGTGTTTCATTTTTTTTAATATTCTTAAAACGATGTAGAAAATTTGGGAATAAAAGTTTTGATTTTTTAGGGTTCGTTTGATAATGTTCTTGTTTTCGATTTTTTGTTCTTGTTTCTAATTTGTTTAGAATTAGAACCTGTATAGTTTGGTAACAATTTCTATTTCTTGTTTTTAAGGGAAAAAAAAATAGAAACATAAATATGTTTGATAACTCTTTTCTGTTTTTTGTTTTTAATACAACTTCTTGTAAGAGTGAGATTTGAACCCATGACATATTGATCAGTATATATACCTAAACAAATATTTGTTTTTTTAATTTTTTTTTTGAGTTATGTTTTTTTAATTTTTAGTTAAAATATAATTTAGTAAATATAATATAATAAGTTATAACATATACTCAAGAAATATATTTCATCAAAGAAAATATAATTTACCACGTATATATTTCTTTGATATAGTAGTCTAAATGATTAGACTTAAATAAAAAAATACATTCTCAAAATATTCTTAATTTAAAAATTATATATTTTTATTAAAAATAAAAAATATATTAAAGAAAATATAATTTACAATATATATTTCTTTATAATTAGACATAAATAAAGAATAAATTTTCAAAAAATTTTAATTAAAAAAGAGAAAATATTTTATAAAAAATAGAAAGTATTAAAAAAAAAAGAGGAACAGACTAGTTAAGTTTAAAACTAATGTAAGTTAAACAACAAATTAAAAAATAATGTAGATTTAAAACTAATAACAAAATAAATGTAATTTAAATAAAAAATTATAAAATTAAGTTAGACATCTAAACTATTGAGATAAATAGGTTAGGTGTTGTAAAAAATTACGACAGAGAATTGAATTCAAGTAAGGAGAGTTAATGACTAACGAACTCATCACTGGAAAGTTTCTAGTCCCGAAGTTAATTAAAGAAGTTTAAATAAAAAATACTTCATTGAAAATCAAAATCAAAATAAAGAAAGGAGAGGGTGAGAATCAAATCAAGAACCCGAAGTTATTAATGTATTTGCCAGCCACTGCAAGTCCAACAACTTTTGAAATATTGGCAACCAATACGTCAAATAAACTCAAAATTGCATGCACGGGCTGAATTGGAAGTCTCGTCAAATCGAAATCACAGTTGATGGCTGCAATTTTGAGGAGATAGCACAACCAATAGCTTCGACTTCGAGCACAAGCAACTTGAGTTATGGGTATAAGAATGAGTTTTTTTTTCCAAAAAAAATAAAAAGATAAATCTCCCCTATTTTCGTTTTAAAAACGAAGAAAATGATGAGTTATCAAACATGTCTCTTTTTCAAAAAATGAGAAATTAGAACAAAAAAAGAAACGAAAACGTTACCAAACAGCCTTTATATTTCTAAATTTTTATAAATATTAATAGAAGTGTTATTTCATTCTTATTTTATTTTTACTTTTTTTAGATAATTTTATTTTTACTTATAACATGTTTAATAATATAAAATAATATTTTAAAATACGTAATAAATTTTGAATATTTTATTTCAAAGAAGATTAGAGAGAAAAATGATCTTTCATTCTTTTTATAATTAAATAAAAAAGAGAAAGTAAGGAACTAATATAGGAAATATAACTAAATATGATTTTGTTCAAAATAGAAAACAAAAATAAAATTAAAAATTAAAAATATTCGGAAGCGGTCTCTTTAGTTCTTTCTTCTTACAAAATTAATTGTTTTAAATAAAGATGAAATAATGTTTTGTATAATTTATACAACCTTTTGAGTTTTGAATTTTAATTAATTAAAAAAAAGTAACTAAAATTTTACCCAGTTAAACTCTTTTCAAATGGATAGTAGAGAGAACAAAAGTAATTTAAATATAAATCATATATGAATTAATTTTGTTGGCATCTTATCAAAAGGTCAATATTATAGTTGGATATTCAAAAATTTTAATGAAAATATATAACAAGACATCGTCAAAACAAGCACAGTTTAGCGATAATTGACATATACTTCCAACCAAGAGTTTATGAGTTTGAATCACCTCTCCCAACATATTTTATTTATTTATTTTATAATATAATAAAAAATAGGGAATTTGAACTATGACATTCAAAAAAGTAAATAATGACTTAACCCATTAAACTATGTTAGTTTATATATATATGTTGGATGGAACGAGGAAATAAAAACGAATGACCTTTCAAAGATTAAGGGTTCGTTTAGTAACTTTTTTGTTTATAAGAAACGAGAACGTTACCAAACAAGTCTAAAATCAGGCCTTTATTTATTATTATTGTTTATTCTTTTTGAGATAAAAAAAAGGCTCAAGCCTTTATGCATATGTTCCCTTTCAAAAATGTCATAAATATCTTTGTACTAAGTTCCACACTACCCTATCCATGTCCATAGTAGTGGAGTCGTGTATCTTTTTTTTTCTTAAATAAAAAAAAATAGTTATTGTTCTATTATTGATTAAGTTCCATCGTATTAATGTTTGATTTTTTTAATTACAACTATTTTTTTTTATATCTGTGTGTTTGTGTCAGTCAGTGCGCACCTCGATTATTCACGGACCAACCGCCTGACTCTATTACTAGGTAGCCACCATGGTTTGAATTCATTCACCTCTAAGTTTTTTACTTTACATTGTTCTTTATTGACCACTTGAACCATCCTATGATAGTTAATTACAACTATTTTATAAATTATATTTGCAATACTGTTGTAATATTCAGGATTTAGGGTTCACATTTCATATTCATTTATCCATATTTTATAAGTTATCTTTTCCATTTTTTTTGTTAATAATCTTTATTTCATATGAATCTAAGTTGGTTTTAAAATGAGAAATTTAACTTTTTCTTTGTTAAAGGAAAATGATAAATTTTAATTATAGCATAGATTTAATATATATTTTAAAAAATGTTAAACTTTTTTTTTTAAATATAACATAATTGTGTTTTTTTTACGTGGTTTACACTAAGTTTGAGTCTCTATTAAATAATTTTTGAAAAAAAATGAATTTTTTTAATGTAAAACTACAAAATTTAAAATTTATACATCAAACCAAAACCAAAATAAGTATGAAACTTGATACTAGATTTAAATCAGTAAATAAGTCAACCAATCATCATAATTTTTTGGGGATTTGTAATGGGCAGCATATAAGTTTTCTATATTTAACAAAATAGCATGCATTTTTTATATTTTCAGATATAGCATTTTTTTGAAAATCCTGATTTTAAAATTTTCAATATTTCCAAATTACCCTTTTCAGTTATCGCTTCGTTATTATATATCAAACATATATCACATATATATCAGGAGTATATCTGACAACATTAGGATATCAGAAGTAAATCAATAGTATATCAAAAGTTAATCAGTTCTATATCAGTTGTATAATAGTAAAATCACTATTTTACCTACTTTAACCCTTTGTCTTGTATTTTTTTTGATCAATTAGAAATTAGTAGGTATTGGCATGCATGGAAAATGAAAGAAAAATTTGATACTTACTGAAAATGAGAAAGAAAACTTGAAAAGGAACCTGCATGTGAATGTCAATGGTGACTTTCGAAATTACTGTGAATGAAAAATCAATTAGAAATTAGAGGTAAATAGAAACTTAGAGTTTTTCTGTTTATCAATAATATATCATGATATATCAAGTATACATTGTACATATATCAATAGTACAATTAAGTTTTATTTAAAGTTTTAAAGATCAAAATGAAAGCAGCAACAATGTCATTCTTAAAAGGTTTAAATGTCATTCTTGGGTATCAACATCAATATCAAATCAGCAGCAAAGTCCTTCAACCAAAAACTTAAAGGTTTAAACATCAAAACGAACCAGTAGCATAAACCAAAAGTAGACTAACAATGTCATTCTTAAAATTCTATAAAACAAGAAGCATAAGTTCCATAAGCATAAGTTCCAACAGTCTAGAAAAGCGTAAGTTTCATTCTTGTATAATCTTTAGGTAAAAGCTTGAAACATCAATCTTCGTTCTTAGTGATTGTCGCGTTTTCGGAAATACTATCTTTGAAGCTTTTCATTTTTCCAAAGACAACACTTTTGGCGTTGGTTTATGTTGTCTTTTGGGACGAACGACATCAACATTTTCGACAATGTTTTTTTATTTCATTTTTTGTGTTTGTACCATTGCTTTTATCTGAAAAAAAATTATTTCATATATTAGTATATCATAAAACATATATTAGAGGTAATATGTTCGAAATAATTGGTAGATATCATAGTTATATAAGAAGTAAATCAATCTCATATCATATGTATATCGAACATATATCACATATATATCAAGAGTATATATGTTAATTATAGTTATATCAGAAGTAAATCAATAGTATATAAGAAGTCAATCAGTTCTATATCACCTATAGTAGTAGATATCATAGTTATATCAGAAGTAAATCAATTTCATATCATATGTATATCAAACATATATCACATATATATGAGGAGTGTATCTGTCAATCATAGATATCATAAGTAAATCAATAGTATATCAAAAGTCAATCAGTTCTATATCACCTATAGTAGTATATATCGTAGTTATATCAGAAGTAAATCAATTTCATATCAAATATATATGAAATATATATCACATTTATATCAAGAGTATATCTGTCAATCATAGTTATATCATAAGTAAATCAATAGTATATCAGAAGTCAATCAATTCTATGTCACCTACAGTAGTAGATATCATAGTTATATCAGAAGTAAATCAATTTCATACCATATGTATATCAAACATATATCACATATATATCAGGAGTATATCTGTCAATTATTAGTATATCAGAAGTCAATCAGAAGTAATTTATTGTTGGTTCGGGCCTGCAGGGTATATTTGTAATTTATAATGTGGGCCTCCGTTTTTTTGCCAAAAAAATGCTATATTTGAAAAACCCAAACCTTGTTGCTATTTTGCTTATTTACCTAACTTTTTTTTGTCATATCTCAAGTTGCCCCTAATTTTTTTTAAGTAGAATAATTTAGAGACATGGGGAATCGAACTTCCAATTTTGAGAGAAGTACTATATATATACTAATTACCATTAAGTTATGTTCATATTGACAACAAATCATCATAATTTCTTCCTACTTTGATTATTGGTTTGATGGTCGGATAATGATAGATGATTACGCTTGTTTACATGCGTAAAAAGAAGGTTTTAGATGCTGTTTTTATTATGTTTCAGCTTTGTTTCGGATTTTTCTCGGTCGTTTGAGTTCCAATTCATGCAAAATTCATGTATTATGGTTTGTGGTTGGCTTATATTGTATTTATGACATTTTAGGACCATTTGGGAGTGCAAATTAATCAAAAGAAGCAAAAAGTCGGAAATACCTACATGGGAGGCGCCAGGCGCCTGGGAAAGCTGCAGAAAATAGTTTTTCTTCCAACTTTGCCCTTAATGAAATGCGTCTTCCCATGCGTTTTGGTGGTTCCAACCGATGCATACGTGTAGAAGAAGTGTTCCACTATCAGTTTGAGCACAATTTGGTCAGTCAAAAGAGTTGGAAATGAGTGATTCACCATCGTTTTAGGACCTACCTAACCAATTCTGCACAGCTATAAATTCCAGCAGCTTCTCCACCAAATTCATCAAGCCTTGCTTCCTTCTCTTGATCATTTTTAGTGTTTCTTTGTTGCTTTCTAAGTACTTTTGAGTTGCTTTCATTAGTTGCTTTTGGTTTTTAAATCCCGAGTACTTTACATTCCTTTATTGAGCTTTGTTTTGTTTCCATTTATACTTAGTTATTTTCTACTTATTCAAATATATAAAAATCCAGCACTTTGCTTATCTTCCCTTTGCCTTTACTTTATTTTTTAAGAGAGTTGTGTTTTTGGAGGAAAGAGCACGTGACACTCCCCCTTGCTTGAAAGAGAAGGGCGAAGCTCTCAATCCCGAGAAAAACTCTCCGTTTGTTAACTTTTGTTTTTCACACATGCATTCTACATTCAACCATTTTACTTGCTGTATTTTCTTCAATATGTCTTTCTAAATTCCCGTCTCTAGCCCGGTTATGGATAGTTAGCCTTTTATTTCTAATAAGGGTTGCTAAGAAGTAGTGTTTTTGCTTTCCATTCATTGCTCAACATGTTTTCCCAAAAAGTTAGGATTTAGAGAAGGCCACTGTACGTCTTAACAAGTCAATACTAAAAAGGTTGCTTATTTGCATTGTTGAGTGGTTAAATCGAGGAGAGGAGCGCCTTAGACATAAGGGTTCCGCTTAAGTAGCCTAGACATAGGACCTTAACCCGAGGTTGCGACTATTTCCATCCTAAAACTAAGATATCTCTCATAATAGACATATTAGGGAATATCTTAGGACTTTGAACTTGCTTAGACATAAGTCAAGTGAAAAGCGTAGTCGTTGGTTCCTAAAGTAAAATGCATATCGTCCTTAGCATATCCTTGATTCTTTGTTGGCTAACTTGAAGTAATTCGGGCTAGGTTTTATCATTATAAGTCCAAATCCCAAATCCAAAACCATTATTTGTGACCACTTCTCATTTTACAAGAATCACTCATTTCAACATTCACTATTCTTTAAAACTTTAGAGTTTGGAAATTATTTAGAAGTCCTTGAGGATCGATACTTGGATACTCCATCCATTTTATATTACTCTGACAGGTGTGCGCTTGCATCTATATAATTGTTACCACGCTTAGTGCGTGCGTTCAGCAAAACGCCAGTCAATAGACTAAGTCATAAATTTGTCTCCTAGAAGTAATTAAAATTTATTCCCTATCATTTTAAAAGTATCAATTTTATCTCTATTATTTAAGATTAATTTCAATTTAGTTTATATTGTTTAAAATTTATAACGGATTAGTACATTGATAAACCTATCAGAGATGACATTCTACAAAATTTACATTTTTGTGTTAAAATACATCCTTTAAAGATGGAGCATACCATTTTTTTATGTAGATGTAATTATTATTAAGATATGGAAATTAAAAATGGAAAATTGATTGATTTGAAGTTTACATTTTAAATCTCATGCACCTTTCCACTCCCCTAAAAAAAAATTCATAATTTTTAGTTATTTCTCTCTTTTTCATTAATATTTTTTTTCCTCTTGCTTTTCACCATGGTTTCTGTAGGTCGTCTCTCGTCTTCTTAACGTTCTCCATTTTTTTGTCGTTACCGTCTTTGGCAGCCCGGTTCCAATTCACTCGCCTTTTCACCATTGTTTTCGATAACCAATTTTCTGCTGTTTACGTTTTAAATATTCTAAATTTGTTTTTTTTATTTCTGATTTTGGATGTTGGATTGGAGTTCATCAAACTCAATACATAAAACTTCTTTTAGACAATCGTATCACGGGTCAAGAGTGAATTTTAACTAATAAGACCCATCATTTATTTCGTGTTCGAATCATCCACATCCACCCTCGCTAAAAAAGATTGTTATCAAAATAATTTATTAAAATCTCTCTTTCATACTAAACTGGCAAAACCGTCAAACTTTTGCCGAACTTCACGTCCGAGGAAGGACGATTAAAGTATATTTCTTCCCTTTCTTGATTTGTGTGTTCGTTCTTCCATTCGAACTATCCAATCGAATCTCATGGCCTGCAGATTCTGCAAAAACCCTTCTCGATCCAATTTCGCTTAGTAATTTCTTCCCATTCTTGTTCCCCTTCAATCCTTCACCTGATTCCGGAAAGATGGCGAAGCGCACATTTGATCTGCTCGGCCATGTTCGTCCGGCTCATGAGCTTGACCTCGATGCCTTGCTCCGCTACTGCTCCGCCAACGTTCCTGCCTTCCCTCCCTCCCCATCTAATTTCACTGTCTCTCAGGTACTTCATCTTCTTCCCCCCTCCCTGCTGATTTGATCGTTGGTGTACTGGTGTGGATTGATTTTGTGCTTCTCTTTTCATTTTTTGGAGTTTAGTTCGGACATGGTCAGTCAAACCCGACTTATCTCATCGAAGTTAGTTCCGGAGGTTCTCCGAAGCGGTATGTTTTGAGAAAGAAACCTCCGGGGATGTTGCTCGAGTCTGCTCATGCTGTTGAGAGGGAGTTTCAGGTGCTTAGTTATATATCTTGATTAGGAAGAAAGTGATGCTTTCTGTCAGTTTCGTTTCTTGTAAATTGCAGTGGGTATGATAATTTTTTCAGGCTTTAAGTTTCATTTTCAATTTCTGATGTGATAGGTTCTTCGAGCATTAGGCGTTAACACACAGGTTCCAGTTCCTAAAGTTTTCTGCCTGTGTTCTGATCATAGCATAATTGGTACTCCATTTTATGTTATGGAGTACTTGGATGGACGCATATTTATAGACCCCAAATTGTCGGTACGTCGAGTAACTTTGTGAAGTTTTACTAGTTATTGACTTTCTTCTGATGGATTGAATACTATTGCACTAGGGAGTTGCTCCTGAAACGAGGAGGGCAATATATTTAGAAGCTGCGAAAGCTTTAGCCTCTCTACATTCAGTTGATGTAAACTCCATTGGTCTAGGAAAATACGGGCGTCCAGAAAATTACTGTAAGCGACAGGTGTGCCCAAAGTATTTATGTTGTTATTACGGATTATCTGCAAGGTTTTAAAGGTCGACGTTGACAAAAATGATGAGGGCTCAATTTTATGGTAATGTCCATGGAAATATCAATAAAATGTTGATCTTGATGAAGTTTTGTAGAAAAATTATAAAAATCAAGAAATTCAGAAAAAGTATTTAAATTAACAAACAAGCATTTCACTCTTTTTAAATGTGTCAAAATTCTTATTATTAGTATTATGTTTATATTAGTAATATTTTGTTGATATTTTCTATGCCTTTTCGATTTTTTTACAATGTAACGAAAATGATGATTCACTATTTATATTGATGTTGAACCTATTGACGTATGAAAATGTTGATAGAAATATTGACATGTTGATGAAAGTTTAATGCCATATTATGAATCCTTTGAGTTATCTTGAACACCCCCACATTATTATTTAGTGAGGGTGTTTCACCGGAAGGGTAGAAGAAATGGTCATAACAAAGTTGTTAGCCAAACCAAGTAATGTAAGATAAGATGTTGCTCATAAGCTTCTGCTTTTGGGTTCTGTTTGTCTTTTTTCCTTAGATTGAGAGGTGGGCAAAACAGTATGTTTCATCAACCAGCGAGGGTAAAGTAGATGGAAATCCAAAAATGTTTGCACTGATTGATTGGTTACGGCTACATATTCCTACAGAAGATTCATCAGGTGTCACAGCTGGCTTAGTTCATGGAGATTTTCGAATTGATAATCTTATATTCCATCCCACTGAGGTTTGCTATTTCTTCTATATTAATGTATTCCTTAGAATATCTACCCATCCATTTTTGTATTAGCTTGTTCATCCAAGAAGATTAGTTTTTAATCTTCACGTAGTCTGGCACCCCACTATAAACTTTGTTTTTTGGAAGTTTATAGTTGAAGTTGAGGTGTATATATATGTTTAAGACTGTCTCGTCTTTAACGGTGCAGGACCGAGTAATTGGCATTCTTGATTGGGAGCTATCCACTGTGGGAAACCAAATGTGTGATGTTGCTTATATGTGCCTGGTATGTTGGGAATTTCTCTTCTTCAGCATATGTATGATCACCATTAGGTTCCAGCATTATAACTTTAGCTGTGCTACTTCATTTATTTTCAGGCTTATATCCTGGACTTTCAGTCTGACCATCCAAATCTAGGGCAGGGTTTTGACTATTGTGGAACTCCAGAGGGGGTTCCTTCTTTACCAGAGTATTTGGCTCATTACTGTTCTATTGCTGTAAGTAGCTATTATTAGCATAGTCTATCAAGAATTTGAGTTTTTCGGCAGTCTTACAAATGTTTTTCATTCTATTAGGGCGTAACCAAATTTTGGTTCATAGTTTTCCACCCTTGGATTGATCATTGACATATTTCATCTTCGTTTATTTCAAGTATTTAGTTCTTAGCATTGGAAAAAGAAAGCACTGGTATCACATATTCCAGCGAACTTAGACATCTGAAAACCTTCATTACACGTGGTTTTGAGAAATCCTGAAGCCATTTCATTGTTCTGCCCCACGACAGTTGGGGGCACCACCAATTTGTTACCTTTTTTTCACATTTTTAATAAATGGGTTTTCATTATAAGTTCATAAAATTATTAGTTCATAAATTATCATTAATACGCACATTAATTATTTTTATTATTTTATGGCAAGTTCAATTAATGTCTTTGAGAAATGGTGTTAAATATTTTATATTATCAAGATGAACTTTCGTAGATATAGTGTTTAATTAATTAAATTGTAAAAATTAGTTATTATTTTTAGACTTGATTAAAACTTACTTGATTATGATTAGCAATTATTAATTAATTTAATTTATATACGACTATTAAATATTTTCAAGTAAAAACTTTTGCAATGTCCATCGCAATCATCTAAATATTCTCCGATATCCCATATGTTCAAGCATCCTCTTACTAGATATCTCATTTTTTTGTAAACCTTTAAACAAATAGCCTTGAGCATCAATAGACTAGTGATCTGTGTGATTTTTTTTTTTTTTTTTTTTTTGTATGATGCAGATAAAAATTGACCTAGATTGAATTGAAGACATTTTTTAGGGGGATTTATATTAGATTTGTCGACAATGAATGCTCATGGGCACATTTCATTGATCTAGCTGAAGTGTAGATTCATCATTTAAAATATATGTCACTGGTTCTTGAGACACACTTTTGTGGAATTTCTTGTTGCAGGGAAGACCATGGCCCTTTTCTGCTTGGAAGTTTTATGTTGCTTTATCCATTTTCCGAGCAGCTGCAATCTTTGCAGGAATTTATAGTCGATGGATAATGGTATCTTCTCAATCATTGAATATGTGGAGAGGCAAATAGGGTGATTTTTGAAGTTGTTTATTTGGGGTAATTCACAGTTTTCTTCTGAGAATGTAGGGAAATGCATCAGGAGGTGAGAGTGCCCAGGTTTCTGGAGAAAAAGCTAATGCATTCATTGATTGTGCTTGGGCATTTATTGAACAAAAATCTGTGCTTCCCGAGAATCCTCCATTTGGTATTTCTATTTTTTAAAAAGGTTTTTGGGCTTCTTGTAGAACATAACCAAGAATATTTAATAAGGTGTTATTTCCCTTTCAACAACTTCAGATTCAATTGTACGAGTTGATCCACAACATGCTAGGAAGGAGAATGAAGAATGGTGCGTTCTTAAAAATGGAGGAAACTTTGTCCCCAGTGAAAAGGTCATGGAGTTGAGAAAAAGGTTGTCTAAGTTCATGAAAGATCATATATATCCTATGGAAAATGAATTTTATAAACTTGCTCTGTCTTCCTCACGTTGGACCATTCACCCAGAGGAAGAAAAACTAAAGGAGATGGCTAAGAAAGAAGGCTTGTGGAACTTGTGGATACCTGTTTGTATTTTGACTCTTCTCTCATTTACCCACATGTTCTCATACTTCTCTGCTTTTTTAATACTAGTATAAGAAATAAGATTCCTTGTGCAGTTTGATAGTGCTGGTAGAGCAAGGAAACTGCTTTTCGATGGAAGTAGCCACATCCCTTCTGCAGGTGCAGACAACCTTCTTCTTGGTGCTGGCCTCTCTAATCTTGAATATGGGTATCTCTGTGAGATAATGGGTCGATCTATTTGGGCACCTCAGGTGTTCAATTGTGGCGCACCCGACACTGGAAATATGGAGGTAAGATCATATTTCATAGCCTGAATTCCGCCTGCAAGGCTGCCAGCTACTATAACTGCTGTGCCTACATATTGACTCTATAATAAATTGAACAGACCAATCAATGGATAGATACGAATATATTTGACACCAATGATACGGTCAAATTTTGACAGATTTATGGCATGATATAAGCATCCATTATTGGAAGTTTGGAACTGTATTGATCATTTTGTCTTTTCATTATATTAGGTATTGTTGCGGTATGGCAATAAACAGCAACTGCATGAATGGCTTATTCCTTTACTTGAAGGAAAGATACGCTCAGGATTTGCCATGACTGAACCACAAGTTGCATCCTCTGATGCAACAAACATCGAATGTTCAATTAAAAGGTAGTGGAATGGTGTGAAACATTTATTTACAGATAAGATCTCTCCTAATTAGTGTACAGAAAAAGAGAGAAACTCCCCATTGTTTGGATTACATTAAATTTTTTTCAATTATTTCGTAGAAACAACTTTCAATGAGGATAGATATTACAGATATTGAATCTTCAACTAAAGGCATGATGAATGACGGTTTTCCTTCCGGATATGTTTTTCTTCATTAATTTATGATTAAGCTTATCCTTCATTTACATTTTGGTAGTTCTTTCCAAAAAGAAATGTCAGACTTTTTAGAAACATAGAAGATCTTACAACTGTACAGACAATGTTGTTTGTTATTTATATAATTACACTTGCACGCAGGGAAGGTGATACCTTTGTCATCAATGGAAAAAAATGGTGGACAAGTGGAGCCTTGGATCCGAGGTGCAGAATCCTTATAGTTATGGTTAGTTCTACTATTTAGAAAAAATATTTATTCATCTATTACTTTCCAAATTAATTTGTATGATTATTTATGCAACGAGGGATTCTCCAATCTCCATTATTTGCAGGGAAAAACAGATATCAATGCTGCTATGCATAAGCAACAGTCCATGATCTTGGTTGACATCCAGACTCCAGGTGTAATAATTAAAAGACCGCTAACAGTGTTTGGCTTTGATGACGCACCTCACGGTCATGCTGAGATAATATTTGACAACGTGCGTGTTCCTGCAACAAATATTATACTTGGAGAGGGTCGTGGATTCGAAATTGCCCAGGTAATTTGTTCAAATCCTTAATACATTACCTTGTATTATGTATCCTATGGATTATGATCCTTGCAACAAATGGTGTTGGCTTCGAGTATTCCCTAGAAGTTTAACTGATGGAGCAGTTTCATTTTCAGTAAAATGGAACTTCGCCGAAAATGTGAAGTCTGGATTTGTATAAACTTCCAATTTGTCAACAAGTTTATTAACTGAGGACATGAAACCAGAAGCAGATTTATTCCTATGTATCTTGTTACTAGTTCGCAAAATACAGATACAGTTTCACATGCACATATGGTTATTCTTCTTTGTCATTGCCTGTTTTTCGCTATTTACCTACCAAGTGTTCTTATTGTTTACTTGAACGACCTTCCTCTGGTTCTGTATATCGCTGCAGGGTAGGCTGGGCCCAGGGAGGCTGCACCATTGCATGAGGTTGATAGGAGCTGCAGAGCGAGGTATGCAGATGGCAGTTGAGAGGGCTCTTAGTAGAAGAGTGTTTGGAAAGCTGATTGCTGAGCAGGGTTCCTTCCTTTCAGACATTGCCAAGGTATTTGATACATTGACCATAGCATAAATCATCTATGGGGGGGTTCATATCACGTCCCAGGTTCAGAACCCCATTTCAATTGGAAATCTTAACTAGAATTCCTTGGTTCACTTGTATGCTACATGATCCTCCTTGACACTAAAAATGATTGTGATAATGGCTACATTCATGTCAGTGTCGAGTGGAACTGGAGAAAACAAGATTGCTGGTTTTGGAAGCAGCCGACCAGTTGGATCGGCTAGGAAACAAGAAAGCGCGTGGGACAATTGCAATGGCCAAGGTAAATTTTACTACATCTGATAGAAGTTCTCAGGATAATTGCTAATTACACATTTACACTTGAAGAAGTTTGTGGACTTTATAAATAGTATCCTCTTGTTTTGTAATGGTTTTGAACACTCAAGCAAAATCTTCAAACTACCCATTTTGTTAATTAGAGTTATTAGCTTTTCATGGAATCAACACATATGACACCTAGAACAAGGCACGTGCTTGTTCTGTTAAAAACTTTAAATTACGGTAAATTTGAACAAAATGGTATAATTTATAGATTTTGCATCTCAAAAGGTTATGTAAAACTATTTTCACTTACAGAGATATGATTCGTAGATTCCACACACACAAGGTGCAATTTGTCATTGTTCCAAGTTCTAGAAACCAATCTTCATTCCCCCTTTCTTTTACATACACAGGGTGGAGTCGAGAAATTTTGAAATCTTATTGGGGCATTAAGGATAAAAAAAATTTAAAATGTTGACATTTTTTAAAATCATTTCTCAACAACATTGTCTTGATTTTTCGCTCCACTGTTGTTGATTAACGTCTCGGTGAAACTTGGTACAGGTTGCAGCCCCAAATATGGCATTGCAGGTTCTGGACATGGCAATGCAAGTCCACGGTGCAGGTGGCTTGTCTTCTGACACTGTTCTTTCTCATCTGTGGGCTACCGCAAGAACTTTAAGAATAGCAGATGGCCCTGATGAAGTTCATTTAGGAACCATCGCCAAGTTGGAACTTCGAAGAGCCAAACTCTGAAAGTTAAAGGAAGATTCTCAGGTACCATACGACTGAAAAAAGTCATGTTAAAAAGGACAAGGAATAAGACAAAGTAAGAAAACAGAAGGAAAGAATAAGTGGATTATATTTCAGCTTTATGTTGAAGGAATGTATTATTATGGTTGTATCTGTTGGGATGGTGGCGTCTTGTTACGCCCATGAAAAAAATTCAATAAGAGCATAGTAATGTTTTGTATTTTTTTTTCTTTGGACGAGCAATAGCATAACACAATGGTTTAGTTGTAAAAGACCTTTGTTCCTTTTCAAGTTGAATATTTCTTATCGTACTAAAAGCGGTTTATTGGTCCAACAAGATTAGAATTAATTGAAAGGGAATGAGTTAACATTTCATGAACGTGGTTTTCAGCACAAAATGTTAGCCAAGTGGTTGCCGCATAAGATTAGTCGAAGTCTGCATAAGCTGGCCCGGACATATATATGAAAATCAACTTGATGATCTAAGGTAGTAATGCCAACTTAAAATTATTACTTTGGACTATTTAAAAACACTTATGTCATTTTTAAAGTTATCTCAATACTCGAGGTTTGCTATCTCGTATTTCTCCTTCAAACATTTAATGGTGGTGAGGATAAGATTTAATAAAGTGTCTAAGTATTTTTCCATCTAAAATTAGGAAAATATTTTGCTCCTCAGCGAGATGGTGGGAGAAATATAAAAATAAGACTTTTTTTTTTTTTTAATATTGATGAGGTGTCAACTGTTGGCAAGATTTCTCTTCATTGCACAAATTGAGGAGCTAAATTTTTTCTCAGAGATAAAACAAAACAACCCAGAACTATAGCACTGTGGGATGTCTTAATTTAATTCACAACATAATGGGTTCATAAACATGATGAAATTAAATCCTAATTAAGTTAAGAAATTAGAAAACGTGAGAACCCAGCTAAATTTAGACTGGAAAAAGTCAACACAATGTTTTTTTTTAATTTTGTTTTTTTTGGAAAGCAACACAACTGATTTAAAAGGAAAAGTCAATATCAAGAAAGGCTTCCCCAGAATGTTCCGACAGTAACGGTATTAACTGTCATCTCGGATCCCTGCCCAAAATTTCTTTTTCCGGTCCCTCCATAAATTTCGTTTCTCCGATTAACACCAGAAAGCAAGGCAGTGCTGCTGCAACTTCCATTATGCCATTAGCCAAGTGAAAAATGAAACATTAAAAAAAAACAAAAAAAAGGATAATCTCGGGCAAAACTAATTCCAAAAAAGAAAAAAAATGTCTGATGGCGATGGAGGGAATAAGAAGGCTGCCCTCATCGGCGTGTCTTCGCTGTTTCTCGTTGCGATGGTAGTTGCGGTGGCTGTCGGCGTCAACAAAAGCCCCGACGGCGGTTCGGGGGAGATCACGACCTCCACCAAGTCGGTGAAGGCCATCTGTCAGCCCACCGATTACCCAGAAACATGTGAGAAAACGCTCGAGGCGGCCGCCGTCAATACGAGCGACCCACGTGAGCTCATCAAGGTCGGATTCAACACCGCCGTCGAACAACTCAGATTTGCCATCAGCAACAGCTCCACCTTGAAATCGGCGGCCGCCGACCCTAAGGCCAAGCTGGCACTCGACGACTGCGGCGAGCTGGCCGATTACGCCATCGACGATCTCAAGAATTCGTTCAACAAAATCACCGACAATTTCGACATGGACAAAATTGACGATTACATGGAGGATCTGAAGGTGTGGCTGAGTGCTGCGCTGACGTATCAGGTATTAATATTATAATTCGAATAGTCAATATGTATTATAAATTTTTGTAAGGTCTCTTATCTATGAGCAGGGGATTTGCCTGGATGGATTCGAGAACGTGACGGGTGACACTAGGGAGAAGATGAAGGGTGTACTCAAAATGTCGCAGGAATTGACCACCAATGGGCTCACCATGGTGGATGAAGTCTCATCCATCATGACCTCGTTTGGGCTTCCGGCGATCGGGCGACGACTGATGACGACAAAGGAATCCAATGCCAATGCAGAGGAAACAGAGTCGGAGCCGTCGTGGGTGAGTCAGAGGAGGGCGCTGCTCCAAGCGAGTCCAGGAAACATCAAGGCAGACGTGGTGGTGGCTCAGGACGGAAGCGGGAAGTACAAGACAATTAACCAAGCTCTGAAGGACATCCCAACGGCAAAAGACAACCCCACTAACAAAACTTTTGTAATTCACATTAAGGCTGGAATTTACAAGGAGCAAGTGCTTATTGACAAACACATGACCTGGGTCATGATGGTCGGCGACGGCCCCACCAAGACCAAGATCACAGGCAGCTTGAACTTCATCGACGGCATCACCACATTCAAAACCGCTACAGTTGGTAAGTTCAGAGAGATAAATGCAAAACCAGAGAATTTTTAAAAACATATAATAAAAATAATGAGCTTGTCAAATTTTTCAGCTGTGATTGGGACGAACTTCATCGGCAAAGACTTGGGGTTCGAGAATTCAGCAGGAGCAGCGAAGCACCAGGCTGTGGCGCTTCGAGTTCAATCCGACATGTCCATCTTCTACAACTGTCAAATGGATGGTTATCAAGACACCCTGTACACGCACGCTTCACGGCAATTCTACCGGGACTGCACCATCACCGGCACCATCGACTTCATCTTCGGCAACGCTGCAGCGATCTTCCAGAACTGCAAGATCTTGGTGAGGAAGCCAATGGAGAACCAGCAATGCATTGTGACGGCCCAGGGGAGGACTCAAAGGCGGGAGCCGACCGCAATCATCCTCCAGAACTGCGTGATCGCGTCGGACCCGGCATACTTCCCGGTCCGAATGGTGAACAAGGCCTACCTGGGGCGGCCTTGGAAGGAGTACTCGAGAACCATCATCATGCAGTCCCAAATCGACGACTTGATCCAGCCGGAGGGGTGGCTCCCATGGCAGGGGAACTTCGCTTTGAAAACTCTGTTTTATGCAGAGTTCAACAACAGAGGGCCCGGAGCAGCCAAGGACAAGCGCGTCAAATGGCGAGGCATCAAGCAAATTACGCCGGAGCACGCCGTGGATTTCACCGTTGGGAGGTTTCTTCGTGGGGATCCATGGATCAAGCGCACCGGAATACCATATACTTCCGGCATGATGGCAGTGTAGACAGGGAGGAACAATGTAACTTAATTACATTACAGAATACAGAGTTAACTAACTATATATATATTTATCCATAGACAACAAGTGGAGTGGAGCTCCTTTGGGTAGGAGATTTAAATTTTTTTCCACGCATTTAATTTTATTCAATGCCAAAACTTTTACTTTCTTTATTATTTTTTTTATTTTTAGGAATACCCTATTCAATCTTTTGAAGCTTGTGTTCTTAAGATGTTGAATAAAAATAACAAAAAAATTTGAGATCAATTTCAGTCTGGAGATGATAATGCATCATAGTGAGTAGGAGATGCCCTCCACGTCATTCTCCATTTCTCCACTCCCATGGTCTCAGGTTAGTTTGTTTACTCTTAGTGGCCTTCTCATCTAAAAATAACAATCCTAATTTTATTTTTGGTTTCATTTGAAATATCTCTTATCAATAGAGATAATTGTCCTCCATTATATACCATGAACCACTCTCTTCTTTAATGGGACTTTATTCGCACACTTAACAACCCCAACAATCATCGCATCGAACAAAGTACCGTTTGTATCTTACTTCGAATAGTCATGCACTCCTTGCTATACGTACCACATTGTAAGAAATACCTAGTGTTGACGACTTCTATCGCACTATTAATCTCCTCCACTCGAACAAAGCTACAACATTCCTCCTGTCAGTTTACCCGACTGACTTCCTATCAATCTAACATGACTTGATAGGACATGTCTTGCTCGTCGTTTGATCACGAAGTATGTCTTTGCTCGCCACCTCGAACACTTTTTGTTTGATTTGGAGATCCATTCACAATTTCCTTAAATGACTATAGGGCTCACCAATCACTCTTCTTCGTCATTGAGGATTTTCCACCACAAAACTAGTTTTTTTTACCATGGCTATGATATTACTTGTTAAAGACAATGATATCCCAAATATGATATTGTCTGCTTTGAAGATAACCTTTTATTTTTTGTTTCACCCAAAAGACCTCGTACTAATAAAGATAATTGTCCTCCATTATATACTATGGATCACTAACCAAACACTTTACAACCTCTAACATTATACAAAACCATCACTCCCGCTTTACAACCTCAACATTGTACAAAACCATCACTCCTTTGCTCAATTAGTGTATCATATTAATATTTAGAAATAACAATGTTAGCTATAAATACTCTCAAGAATCATAATTGAAAGATTTCCAAATTCATAAATTAAATAGATGCAACAATTAAAATTTAGAGATTCTCTATAACTTAACCTAAAATAATTGGGATTTCACTTTTTTGACACATGCAATGGACTGGGAAAAGGGACTATAAAATTGAAGAAGGGGTCATTTTCTAAAAATAATTTGGTCCAATATACATTAGGCCAAAATAGTTATTTTGTAAACCTTCATAAACTAAAATAGATATTTTTAAAAATTTAGGGACCAAGATGAAATGACCTAAAAGTTGGGGATGAGATGACATTCAAGCCATAGAAAAAGGTCCGAAAAGAGAGGCCCAAAATTTGATGGAAGACTGGGAGAACGCGGCCCAACACTTTGACTTGGAAAGCCCAAATTCTTGGCCCGTTCAATTCCTTCCCGCATCATTTTCAATTTTCCACTGACTTTCAATCGCGAGCGAGCGGGAAAGAGAACTATTTTGAATCCTCTTCCAAATCTGCAGCACCAAGAAGCCAAGAATTGTTGCGCCAATCCATTAGCTTTCTTAGTTTGCTCATCATTTTCCCAGGAAAATTTCTTACACGGACGGACGAATTGTTCTTCGAGTGGTCTGTCGCTTTATTCCATAAAATTGCTATCCCTAGGGCTCCATTTGAAGTTATAGCAGCAGCGGAATGTTTGAATTTCAACCTCAAGATGACTGATACCAGAGAAGGAAACAGTAAAACCGCCGGCACTGGAGAGGCTAGTTTCCATAGGCTGCAGCCGGAGCGGGACCTTCAATTAAATTGGGAAGTGGACCTTGCGCAGAAGCTCGAAAACTATTTGGTGCAGATTTGCTCCGGTGGTGAGCTTCAGTCCGGCGAGGACGAGAACCAAGTTTCTGTCAATTTTGCCGAAGGTAAGCTTCATTAGACACTCATCTCTGTTTTAATCTATGAAAATTTGAATATTTCTGACTGCTGATGTTTCCGAAATTTCTTTTTGAGGTTGTAGCTGCTCTGTTGCTTCAAGGTTCGATTCAAGTGTATAGCCGAAAGGTTGAATACCTCTACTCGTTGGTTCTTCGTGCGCTGGAGTTCCTTTCCCAGAAAAGGTTCGACCCTTGTTTCAATTTTGAGTTTTGTATTCAGTGCTCAACAGTTTATATATATATGGAAATTATATGGTAAATTCCCATTAGAAATCTAGCACCCAAATGCATAAATCTTCAATGTCCGAGGAAAAGTCAAGATTAGGATCTTGTAAGGTGGAAATTATACGATAAAGGCCCATTGGAAGAAATAACAAAGATGCAGTATGAATCATTCTTTAGGGAGAAAAAAAAAACTGTAGATACAAGGAAGAGCTAGCAGGATCCATTGCCTAGTCCATGATCATCCCAAAACCGAAAACGAGTAACATCTGCAACAGTTGGATGAATGAAACCTAGGATCATTTAGAATGGATAGCAGAGTTATGAGTTTTGACCTACCATATTTCTTTATCAGCTTAGCTGAAGGGCATTGAATTAGGGTAAAATATTGCTTGACACCGTTCTGTGTTATTACTCTTTCCTTTCCTTTCCCTTTTTTTTTTTTGAAAAAAAAATCATTTTCGTAATTTTTTTATTCAAGCAGGCAACAGGATAATTTAGAAGGAACCTCAATCGAGGGTGAACAAAGTGGCTCTAATAACAATGTTGAGGATGAAGACCTATATTGGGTTTCAGAGGATGTTCCAGGTAGCCTATCAATTCTATGTCATAGTGAAACTAGTGGAGTATTTTGATAAAGTATTGTTTTATTTATGGTTCACATCTAATAATTGCAGTTGATCCAAAAAATTCCTTGGACAGTACCAAAGAAGATGGTTGGTTACGTCAATCTGTAAAGCCGCCGGCAAACTTAGTTGTTCTTGAAGGCGACTGCTTTGATGCATCTGGTGATAATGGAGAGTTGGATTCATACTTGGTAATTGGTTGTTGTAGTTAATTAACTTTTCACCTTTTTAAAGCTTTTGAAATTAATCGTAAGTTATAATTTTGCAGTTGGCCACCACAAGTGATATTTTTCAAGACTTTATTCTCTTAGATCCGTGTGATGCAGAAGGAGTTCAAGATTTTCTCAATGGTGGTAACAAGTTTGGTGGTCAAAGCCAAAATGGATGCAAGGGCAGCTCAACCCGTAGGGGCTTTCAGTCTCCCTCGAGACGTTCAGGAGGAAATATGCAGAAGTCATCTACGGGAAGGGGTCAATCACCTCTTTCCAACCGTTGTTTCAATAATAATGACTTTGACTATAATACGATGCCTGATCCGCCATGTTGTGATGATTTTGCCCATGGAAATCATGAAGTTGGTGTGGATGTTGAATATTCAGAATCAGATGGTTCTGATGATGAAGATGATCCCTGGAAGCCTTTGGATCCGCACAAACCTGGAAATTTGAAAATAAAACCATTCAGGAAAGGTTGTTGAGGCATTCTATTTACATTCATTTATTATTTAGCTCTTGCTGATTGCTGATGTTTCTTTCTCTTTTCTTGCTTTCTTTGCAGTCAAGGCTTTTAAAAAGAATTATGATGATTCTAGCAGGCATCAGTCTGTTACTGCTTTGTTTCCACTGGCAAGATTACATGGCCCAATTAGTCCAGAGTTTGCAAATATTTGGGAGGCGCGGAGACATGCCTTTGATACACAAAATGAATCCAATTCTTCTTTGTTATATGAAAAGGTAAAATTCTAGTGTATGTTGTTTTTAACTTAATGTTTCATAAGGTTAATGACACTAGTTGTTGTGACAACAGCTGCGAAACTCGCTTATTAATGAAGGACATGAAAGTTGTGATCCCACTTTTGATGTAGAAGATGAGGATATCGATCATGGTTTTGAAGGAGCAATGCCTGATGCCAATCCACCTGATATTGACGATTCCAACAATCATTTTATGGATGAGGCTATGTGTTCTGAGAATGAAAAGGTATAGAGCACAACGCTTGGTCTCTTGGTACATTGAATTTATTTATTTTCCTGAATACTGTTGATTGTTTAACTCATGGCTTTAATACAGCGTGATGCTGCTGCTGCTCATTTTAATAATGGTGAAACATATGAACCTGAATATCCAGATTCTCAAGCAAGTCTAGAAGACCTTTGTCGCTCTCACCTTGTAAGTGTTGTATGTAGATTTCTCGCTACACTTTACCTGACAGATATAGCAGGCTCTTTAATTGTTCCTTTATTGGTATTATTATTTTGCCATCCCCCTTTTTTCGTTGGCATGTACTCTAAATTTACATTTTTTACATTTTGAAATTAATTTGGTAACTGATCTGGAGTATTTTGTTTGGTTACTGGGTGCATGTATTCTCCTCGTTTATTGGGCTAGAGGAAAAAAAGGGTTGTTCATGATCTCTATACTATCCTGGTGTTTTTGGAGATATATGGTATGGCGTATGGGTAGGTTTTGGTTTGCTAGAATTTGTTCTAAAAGAATTATGGAGTCATTTTGCAGAATTCTGCACTTAAATGTCTTTCAAATTTACATTTTGCACATTATTTTAGTTGGTAGACTGACACAAATATCTAGAAGCAACAACAATCAAGGAGGAGGTACCTTGTCCGAAAACTTGGAAGTCCACATCCGCTTATGCAAATCATGCCTAGTTTTTGTCTTATTTGACGTGCTGTATTTTAGGTAGATGGTTTAGGTTTACCCATAATTTCTTTTTACAGGATGCACTCCTGGCAAGCATTGCTGAGACGGAGAAACAAACTGAAATGGCCGCTCGAGTCTCTACATGGAAACAGAAAATTGAACACAATTTGGAAGAGCAAGTAATATTTTTGATATTTTTGTATCTCAGTTCTAATTTTATTTTTTTTGTCATGATCGATATTCATTTCATAACTTTCCTGGCTTAAGAGAATTATTTTTCTGTCATAGGACATACGCCCTCCATTCGATATTCTTGAATATGGCAAAGGTATTCTTGAAGAGTTATCTGGTGAAGCTGACAATGGAGGTGTCGTGTCTTTTTCTGATGTTGTCAAGGGACAGGAGAAGTTTGATGTGGCACGAAGCTTTTCCGCTCTACTTCAATTGGTAATCTTCTTAACCAACAAACAATATAGAAGTACTAGAGTGCTGAAACTTAGAACGACAGTAGCATATAATAGGAACCATTTCTTAATTTTCTTTGTTATGGATGAAAATTGGATCTCATTAGTCAATTTTCAGGTGAACAATGGAGAGGTGGAGTTGGAAAAGAGAGGGGTTGATGGGGAGTCGATTTGCTACACTTCTGTGAATCCATTCCATGTTCGCCTTACTCACCATGACATTCGACCGGATAAAACACAGCATCAGATGTTGAGAAAACAGTCGACATCCTCGTCTAAGAGTGAAAATGGCAGTAGTGACAATGTGAGACATATAAACCATAAATCTTCCCATGACAACAATACTCTCAAACAGTCTAGGACGAGAGACTTGTCACAACAGAATCGTAAACTTCCTGGAAAGCTGGGAAAGGTCGGTAGCCTAAGGACCACTCCTGAAGGTAAGAGGCGACGAAGATCTCGATTTGCTGAACCGGTCGATTTAGGATGACGAAATCTAATATACAGTTAGGTGACTGTTAGAATCTAGTTAAGCAATTCAACACTGTATGTGGTAGTTTGAAGCACCAACTACTCGTTGGGGTATTGAGTATGAAAGTGTTTAGTGTCTAACAATTTTCCCTTTTTCCCTCTTTAAGTCTATTGATTTGATGTAATTATCATTATCTGGAGGGAAATTGATGTATTCAAAGGAAAAATACGTTGTAAGCATGTAATTTTTGTTGACCAAAGTCCCATCTGAAGGGGGAACTGTATGTATTGATTGTCTTGTTCTCTACAAATGTAATACATCTCTGTATAGCCGGAATATGTTTGGCAAGTCTTGTTAGATAATTGCTTCATTTTTAATGTTTCTGTTTTTTTTAAGATCAAGTTTTTCTTAAACAAAAAAGTCTTTTTCTTTGCTTTCTTTTTCCTTTTTTATTTTTGCTCTCCTAACTATAGGCACTCTGTATGTGAACATTATGGTGTGCCTTAGTGGTCAATAAGGACAAATGTAAATAGCTAATGATGGAATAGGTTCAAATCATGATGACCACCTACCTAAGATTTAATATCCTACGAGTTACCTTAGCAATCAAATGTACTAAGATCAGACAATTATGTCGTGAGATTAGTTGAGGTATGTGCAAGCTGGTTCGAACACTCATGGATATTAAGAAAAAAAAAGCTCTATAAGCACTCTGCATGAATTTGAGTGAGGAGGATTTATTGTTATTATTATTTTTAATAATGATAATACGTTTTTGAAATTTAGTTGAATCTTGAAACTATAGTTTGTTATTTATTAAAAAAAAGCAGTTAGAATCGTAAAAAAATGATTATGAGGGTTGTGAATAGAAAGCTAGAATGATATTACTATGAAATGAATGTAAATGGTCTGATTTCACAGAAAAGATTAGTTGTGACCATTTAAATTTTTGTGATCGGTCACTGAATTTTAATTTTTAAGCTTGTATGAGTCTTTGTTGGCATAAATTTAGTTGATATACTAGGTTTTTTGGGATGAATAAAATCCAAAGTTATGAGCTACTTTTGTAGCATTTGGAACACAGCCCCTCCTTGCATCTTTCTCATTTCTCATGTAGAACAAACTCCAATTATAATATTTTGTCAAAAATCAAAATCCTAAAACCTAAAATTTAATAGTACAAAATTAACAATTTTCTGTATATTTATTTAGTATCTAAAAGTATTGGTAGAATTTATCTAAAAGTATGAGTAGAATTTACTTACCTATAAAATGCCATAGAAATAACCCGATAAAAATATATCATATAAATCAAAATTTCAATCGATACTTTGCTTTGTGAGCTTGGAAATGAAAGTTCCATTTTCATTGGCATCTTCTCATCTCCTTCGCCAAAATAATAATAATAATAAAAAAAAAAAGAGAGAGAAATAATTTGATTGATTGATTTTGGATAATTTCCTATTGAGACAAAGCCCCTTTGTATATAAAGTATAAACCAATAGGAAATTGCTAACGTGGGCGGCCATTCAAAGTGGTTTCCCTTCGCTTTGGCGGCACCTCATAAACCAACACAGACAACTTTTTCTTTTATCCCTATGCTTATAAGCTTTACTCGTTTTTAAAAATATAATAAATTCGATTACGATGTAATAAAATATAAATTAAATTAGTAATACTTCCAGAAACTTCTTTCTTTTTTTTTTTATAAAATTAAGTTGAGAGTTACATGAAATTAAAATATAGTTAGGCAACTTGCCAAATTCTCTTCCTTTATTAGGTTACCTAAAAAAACTATTGTATAAAGATTAAAATAAAGTAGCAAGATTGAGAATGCTTTATTTAACTTAATCCTTAATTTATATAGTGCTGTTAGGTCTCTTTCATGATTAATCAACTAATAATCCGAAACTTTGTTCACTAATTATTTCATTAATGAAAAAGAGAGGAGATGAATAGTATTGGGTCAACAAATTCAGACATAAATATCTACACTCTGTTCAATAAAGAATACACTTCAACTGCCACGTCTGCGTTAAATTATGACAATACTTTCCACGTATGCGTTGTCAGTTCCACGTTGGACTTGACCATTGACTGAGCGGAGCCGACTCGTCTTCCCTGTGGCTGAGTTCATTCACACAGCGCAATCCTTTCCCCGTTCGATATCCGATTCGGCGCCGGCGACGGAGCTGCAGCCCCCAGCATTGCCGGACGGGGACGCACCGCCCCGCCTGTCCCGGCCGATGATCCTCTTGAACGACAGAGACATCACGCGACTAATCGGCGATTTGAAAGACGGAGTCAACGGAGTCGTCGACGGCGACGCCGCAGCGAACTCGCCGTCGCCCCGCCTCGGGATCTCAATCGACACTTCCGCCGGCTTCCGCCGTGCCCTAAACGACCTCGACCCGGCGGAGGACGAAGGATGAGACAGAGCCATCCGGTCCGCGCGGTCGCACTCGGCGCAGAACCCGGAGGAACTCGAACCCGGTTCGATGCTCTCAGATTCAGCGGCGGAAATCGCCACCACCACAGGAATCTCCGGGACGGCCTCGACCGGCGAGCGACAGAGTGGACAGGTGGCGTGAGAGTGAAACCACATGTCGATACAATCGATATGGAAACTATGGGCGCATTTGGGGAGAGTACGCCCCTTTTCGTTCTCCTCGAATTCGGACAAACAGACGGCGCAATCGATTGGATCGGGATGCGATTCGGAGGTGAAAGTGAAGACAGGGAGAGAGTTGAGAACGGAGGCGTCGAGGCCGCGGCGTTGGGCGAGGACGGGAGCGGCGGCGGGATTTTCCGGTTCGAAATAGAAGATAAGGCGATTCCGACGGCGGCCGGGTTGGAGACCGCGGCGGCGGGCTCGGAGAACGTACCAGCGGGCGTAGAGGTGAAGGCAGATGATGAGAATGACGACGAACAGAAGGATGATGATTGCGCTGAGCATAATTTTTCCGCTGAGGGCGAAATCATTGAAGCCGGGCGGAGAAGTGGCGTCGCCGATGGAGACGGCGTCCATTATGATCGTGCAGCGGTGGAGGATTTGGAGATGTTGTTGTTCTTAAGAATGGAGAATTTGGAGAGGATTTTAGGTTATAGAGATTTGAGAAGAAAGCAGAAGGAAAATTCATGGAGGTTTCTGTTTCGATTCTCAACACTCACACTCAGACGCCAGTGTTGACCGGAGTCGCTGAAATGACATATGCACCCTTACATGATTTAACTTTCACCAAATATTATATATTTGTACTACGAAAAATAATAATAATAATAATTTTGTTTAGCACTTGAAATACGAGATTTTGAACTTTCTATTTAAAAAAAAAAATTTATATTAATTATTGTTGAATTACGCTATATTTTCTTTCATACCAAAATTTAGAAGTGGACTAAAAATAGAAGTATTTTTTAAATAGGTAAAACAGTCCCCGTGATGCTATCAAGACTAAATTTAATTTAATAAGAGTCAAATTTAAATCAAATTCAATTGAAACTTCTAAAATCATAGATACCAAATTCCACTTTGTGCTCAAATTATGTAAGTTTTATTAAGCAAATGGCTGAGTGGTTAACTTTATATGCTTCCCAAAAAAAAAATGATACTTTATACACGTGGAGTCTTTGCTTTATTGTTAAATATGTTTCAACTTCTTTTTTAGTCATTAATAAAAGGAAAGGTGAGATCGTATAAAGTTATTTCTTTAGAATATGTTAAGAGTGAAAAAAAAAGTAGTTTGTCTTGGGATCAACAACAATGAGATGAAGTTACAATCTGAACTTAACTCAGCGATAATTAATATTTGTCTCTAGTCAAGAATTCATGAGTTTGAATCTCCTATCCCTATTTCTTGCACTAAGAAAAATGACAATTTCATGAAACTAATTCTAAGGGCTTCATGATGGACCCTAACCTATATTAAATATGGTGTACATTGATTAATAAATTAAATTTAAATTTGCTAAACCTTTAGATTGAATATAACTTGATATTTGAAAAATTAGGACAGGATCATATCATAGATGGGTCAATTTAACAAACTAACTTTTTGAGCTAATTTAACATGCTAACTTATATATGAATATTAATAGAATATATAAATTTAACAAAAGTTTCATAATAAAATCTAATTGAAAATTGTATCTAATGTCTTAATGAAGCTTGATTTAAAATCTTGAATTTTAAATTTCAAAAGATTTAAAATTAAAAAAGATTATTTAATTAGTTGATATATTGGGAATTAGACAACATGATAAAAATGTATGGATAAAAAAGTTTAATTCAATAGGTAAATCTAAACTTCAAGCAGGTAAATATATAGTTCAATCAGCCATGATATTACTTATTTAAGTTAAGGTTGGAGTCTCCCATCAACCTCCAAAGTTAAATATAATAAAATAAGAGAAAACTTTTTGGTAGTACGAGAGTACCATACTCTCTTCCCTTTACTGCTTGTAATATTAGTATTGAATTAAAAATGATGTATGGTCGAGGAGTGTACAGACATGGCCAAAATATCGACCCGATCGACCAAACCAACGGCGGTCGGTTGGTTTTTACGTTCAATCGATCACAATGAATCTACCCCTGTAAGCTACCCTAGTACTATTTAAGGGTTTTTACCTTCAAGCCGACTGACTGATATACAGATTTAGTAGGATACATTCATTCTCTTTATTGTGTAAACAGAAGGGAGTACGGTGCTCTTGTAGTGCTAGACTTTTCTGCATAATAAGCCCATGATCTTGACATTATAGGTTGAATATATAATTAGTTCAGCCCAGTTTAAATCTAGTGTAGGCCCATTGGATCTGGCCCAGCCAACTCAAATCATGCCCAATGATGAGACAATTCCCAAGACAATATCTTTCTCGACTTAAAGTTTTATTTATTTTAATATTTCATCACAAGGAGTGAAATTTGATTGGACTAATAAACCATTCAAACTCAACAGTAGCGTTATTTCTTTAAGACAGTTTTATTCCCTCTATGACGCTTAAGGTATCGTGAACGATTGTCTCACAGAATAGAATATATTACCAACCTATGAGTGCAGCGCTCCAATCACAAAATTCAGTATAGTATTTAAGTAATCGTACAAAGAAAAAAAATGAGAATTTTAAGGGAAGATTTTTGTTATGTTCTCACAACAAACAGTGAATCCTATATATAGACTATTTGTAGTTATTCAAAAGTTATGTATTTTGATGAAATAACATAACATTTATAAAAGACACAATATTTCATGAAAAGTTGTGATTCCTCATTTTTTTTATTAAAAATAATAATTATTTTTTTTATAAATTCCAACAGAAATAGATACGATCTTCAAAATAGATATTTAATAATTATATTTAGTTAAAAAGAAATACCTAAGTAATTAAATTTAGTAAGTTCATAAACACCGCCCATATTCCTGTTAAACCAATGCATCCGATGGTAAATTCAGGAATTTTATTCAGGATACAATACATAAAAGCTAGGTAAGAAAACCTGCTATATACATTTTTAAATATTTACCCGTTCAATCATAAATTTTAGTTCTTTCTATATTCACTTCGATATTTGAGGATATAATGATTCTAAGAAAAAAATATTCAAGACCAAAAATAAAATTATGCAATCATAGGAACTAAAACTAAAAGTCTAAAAAGAAATTGGAATCTTGCCAATTGTATATTTATGCTAAAACCGTCCTTCTAACTCTAAAATTGATACAATGACGATAATAATAATAATCAACAATATGAATATAAGGCAAAAAATTAGTTCTATTTATCTATAATTTTTGTATGTAAATAAAAAAAAGTTGAAACCTGCTTGAGAAAATATATAGTATTATAAGATTATTTTCTTTTCATATTTACACAATAAATTTGTTTCATAAATATTTTTTTTAGAATCAATGGTACTAAAAAAAATTTCATATCTCCTCGAAAAGTAACACTTTTGCAAATCAAGGTTGGGTATTTGTACACGTCATTGCGAATAGCATTGTTTCACTCCCGGACCAAATAAATCAATTAAAAATAATAAATAATTTTTAAATCCCTCTCAACTCTGTAGACCACACGAAATTACGCTGGGATGGGGACGGAGATTATTTCCTATCTAATATTATGATTTATTTATTTATTTATTTTTTTTTTTTTGAGTAGAAGTAACTTTCACTAGGGCAAGAAGGCCACGGGGGCCACAAAAGAAATTTCTTATGTAATACATTGAAGAAGCCAAAGAGGAAAACTATCTGTCCAAGATAGAGAAGAACAACAATGAAGACCATGCTTTGCTAGGATATCAGCCATTCGATTGCTCTTTCGGGGAACATGCAAGAACGAACAGGCTTCGAAGGTGAGAGAAGAAGCTTTGATGTCGTGAATCCAAGGTCGTTCAGTTCCCAGAGTGTTTGAATGGCCGCAAATTAGACTGATGGCTACAAGAGAATCTGATTCCACCAAAACTTGCATTTAGCCAAGGGAGAACGCAAATTGAAGGCCCTCCCGAATGGCTAACAGTTATGCTAATAGAGGCGAGTAGGCAACAGGAAGAGGGCGCAACTCGTTGCTAGAATCGTGCCTTTGGTACCTCTGATAAGAAACCCCAAACAAGTCGAGGAACCATGCTTCCCACAAGCCGCATCGGTGTTCAATTTGAAATTCAAGCCATCAGAAGGAGGATAAATAAGTACCTAAACGGATGGGGTTGGACGAAGAGAGTCATTCTCTTTTTGAAAGGCAGCTCAGTACGAGGCAATCCACTTGCTTCTTAAAAGAACATCAAGAATAGAATTCTACTGGATTAGTTGATCACGATCATTCCAAATAGCCTAACAAGTGATTACTGCAATTTCTATCTCACATTTACAAAGAACTTCTTACCATTTCTCCTAGTGGTTAGAGAAAGGGATCTCCGAATTCAAGAAGTACGGTTCTTGGAGAAGAACAAAAGACCAAATCTGTTGCGCTCATGGACACCTGAGTAGAGCATGAGTTGTTGGATTCTACCTTATTCTTACGGGCACATGTGAAACATCCAAACCTCTTTTCCTAATATTACACATTTTAGGTATAATATTATGCATTTATTTCTTAAGAAAGGTTCTGATTTTTGTGGAAACACTGAGTTTCCACTTATGATGCCAAAATCTCCTTCCGATCAAAGTATTGCTGGATTCTGAAGTAATTTTAGTACTCATGAATAGTTTGTAGGCACTTTTGAAACTAAAGAACCTTTTTCTATCATTTTGCCACAACCAGTAGTCTGATAGGCTAAATAGGCTCGGTGGGATTTTGAGAATCAGATCAATATCCTCTCGGCAAAAGAAAATAAATAACTACTCAATGTTCCAATAGCCATGGGCATCAATTAGGCTTGACACCCATATATCACCATTTGATGTGGTTGGGGAGATTGGCTTGAAAGAACTCTCTCTGGGCAACCAAGGATCTGAAAAAGCTCGGATGGTATCTCCCCATCCTACCTGTTTTCGAATCCCAAGGGCTAGAAGGTCACGACCTCATAGGAAGCTCTTCCATAAATAAGAAGAGTTAGAGCAATCAATAGCCTCTAGAATAGAAGAATCTGGAAAATAAATCGCCTTTAGAACCCTTGAGGGCAATAAGGATGGATTCCTTAAAAAACGTCAGGCTTGTCTTGCTATGAGGGTCTTGTTAAAACCTTCTAAGTCACGAAAATTCAATCCACAGAGTTCCTTAGGGAGACACAAACAGTCGAAGGACATCCAGTGCATTTTCTTCTTGTCATTGGTGGAGCCTCACCAGAAACGAGTGAAAATACGAGCAATATCATTACAAAACCTTTTTGGAAGGTGAAAGACACTCATGGTGTAAGAGGGTATGGCTTGGGCCACACTTTTAATAAGAAAGATTCTATCTTTAAGAGTATTCCAGTCATTTCGTTTCCTCCTAATGAAAGAGGAAGACAATCCAATATAGCTCCTAAGGTCTTTAACTAGTTGAGCGTCCAAAAGAGATTGAAGATAAGCTTGTCTATTCACATGGACATTGGGGGAAAACATCACTTCTGATTTAGAAAAATTTATACACTGACCTGAAGTCTTACTATAAGCAGCCAATAAATCTTTCAGGAAAAGACACTCAAGTTCATTAGCATCTAGGAAAATCAAGCTATCATCCACGAATAATAAACGAAATATTACAGGAGCTGTTTCGAAGTCAAAGGAGACTCCATGAAATTTGCCTAAGAGGTGGCGTTGTAAAGCATCATAGAAAGGACTTCGACGCAAAGGAGAAATAAGTATGGCGAGAGGGGATCACCTGGGCGAATAGCTTGAGAATGAGTGATTTAATTCAATTATTATTATTATAATCTATTATTATTTTTTAAATTATCACTTAAATGTTAATTCTCTATGGATATACCTATTTAAATAGTTAAATTCTAAAAGAATATCTATTTAAAAGTAAAAATTCTTAAATTTACTAAGGAGGTATCATAAAGCATTAAAAAAACAAATTACAAAATTTAAAATTCAGAATTTAAGTTGTCAATAAAATAAATTAAAAAACTTAAATATCACAGCACTGTCTAATATCTAGTAAATTTTACATCCCAGTATTCATCTCGTAAACCAAAAATGTACAATAAATTTCATATTCAAATATTTAGGTTTAGGGTTCATACATAAATATATCTAATATATAATAAATAAAAAAGTTAAATGGTAGAGTGGGTCCTACAGGAAACAGTAACACCCTTACCATAAATTGTGTCCAATTATAAATGTTGGACTTTTTAAAACTTTATATATATAGAGAGAGAAAAGGTTAAATAATTTTCTTTTATATAACACTTTACCCAAAATATGAGACGTTTTCGCATGCGAATCTCCTTTTGACGATCACATATGTCACGTAAGGGATATAAAAGTTGTTATTTTAGAAAAGTTATGAAACGTTCCCTCTAGTATCTCGTGTCCTTCCTCACCAAATGCTTGATTGAGTAAGGAGGAATCTTATTCTTACCACCGTTAAATATTTGACAATTTACTATTTTTTTAAAACATTTTTTGTTTTTACATTTCTATCTCTTAATTGTCAGATATTTAATGGTGGTAAGGACATGATTCCTCCTTATTAGTGAGGAGCTAATTTTTTTCCTACATATTAATATTCATGGGTTCCATCTCAAAGTAAATTAGTAACGAGATAAGCAACTCACTTATATTATAAACTCTTGTTAGATCATTTGCATTTTCAACGTGGGATCTTTAACATAAATAGTTTGTCAAATGCTTATATTTCTTAATAATATTGAAAACAAGAAACAAGAAACAATAAACGAAAAGGTAACCAAACGGGGTCTCAAAAATTTGTTCCAGTTTCATGATTGCTTGAAGGTTAGAAATATCTTCTGGATATAAAATTTTACTAATCTATGTAAGAAATAGGTTTTATATTTCTAATATTTCTAATATTTGATTAGTGAGAGAGTGAAATAATCTCCTTTTTTTTCTATCCAAATTTCTTATTTAAAAGATCGTGTTTTGAAAAAATTATGGACTCGTTTGATAACATTTATGTTTTTTCATTTTTAATAAAGAAAAATGAATTGCATGACTATATGATAAAACAATCTTTTTATTTATCTTTTAGAAAAAAATAAAAAATGAAAATAAGAAATAAGAAACAAGAAACTTGTTTTAATTGTTTAAAAAAATTTCTATACAATTTTAAAAATGTTCCCAGAAAATGAGGAACAAGAAACCTAATTAATTGGAAACAGGAGCAAACGGACCCTATATTTCTAAAATCTGAATCATAGAAATAGGACTTTGTTTTATATCAAGGATATATATTTGGACTCTGACTCTTCCAGCCTTGCTGAACAAATGTTGCTTGGCTCTGATTCTCTGGGGCACCAACTTTGACAAACAGAAGTCTGGTTGGATAATGTTTCCGTTTCTTATTTTTCGTTTCCAATTTTTTAAACAAATCTAAACATTTTACAACTAATTTTGTTTCGTGTGTCTATTTTTTTTTTTTTTTTGAATATTCTCACAATTGTACATAAATTTTGGAAAGAACCAAACAAAATTTCTCTTTTCTTGTTTCCATTTTCAATTTGTTCCAAAACATAAATAAAAATATTGTTTTATTATACTTGAATTCTTAGAAGTTGAAACCATGTAATACATTTTTCTTCATAAAAAATAAAGAAACAGAAACGTTACTAAATATGTTCAAAGGAGACGAGCAACTCGTTGTTAGCCGCTTTCTTTGTGCATGTGCGCAAAGAGAGAAAAATGAGGTTGCTCACCTCCTTGCAAGAGAGTCATTTTGGCGAAACCTTCCTATGTTGAGTTGTCCAGCTTTCTGTCCTGGCTTGTCCAATGGTAGAAGCTAAAAACAATAGATAGTTCGCACGTGAGATGGAAATTTGAATACCTAATTAATTTTTTTTTTTTTTGGAATCTTAACCATAAGCTGCATTCACATTAATTTTATTACATAATTCATTAATAATAAGAAAGATAATAATTTTTCTTAATAAAATTGAGGAACAAAGCATTCAGGTTAAGAATAAAATCAACCTTTTCAGAAAAAAATATGTCCACACGTGTTTTCTTTGGCAAAGTTTCTAACTTTCGATTATGCTTTGCTTGATAATTCAAACATGAACGTACCTGTTCATGGGAATAAATGATGCCTTAAAATAGTTTATTCCCAAAGCAAATTCTTTTATATAGATTATTTATAATTTAAACTTTTTGCAGACAGATCAAAATAGGAATATTATGCGACGATATAAATCGCGGAACTGTGCGTACAGCAACGGATTGCAAAGAACGAGAAAAAAAAGAAATAAAATAATTAAAATTAATTCATAAGGCCGCATTGAAATTGAACCGATGTGTCGGTTTTCTTGGCAGTTTCTTCGCGGACTGTTCAATTCTCCGCCTCTCTCATCGCCTATAAGAGCAGGGCCTAAGCAGAATCAAACTGAAACAGCAAAATCAAAAATGGAGAAGGAGAGCGGAATGGAGAGCATACGCCACAGCACCGTGAGCGTGAACGGAATCAATATGCACGTGGCGGAGAAAGGCGAAGGTCCGGTGGTCCTCTTCATCCATGGCTTCCCGGAGCTCTGGTACTCGTGGCGGCACCAGATCCTGGATCTGGCCTCGCGCGGCTACCGCGCCGTCGCTCCGGACCTCCGCGGCTACGGAGACTCCGACGCGCCGCCGTCGCCGAGCGGCTACACGAGCTTCCACATAGTAGGGGACTTGGTGGCGCTGATCGACGCCATTGTTGGGGCGGAGGAGAAGGTTTCCGTTGTGGCGCATGATTGGGGGGCCATCATTGCTTGGTACCTTTGCCTGTATCGGCCGGATCGGATTAGGGCGTTGGTGAATATGAGCGTCGCGTTCACTCGGAGAAGCCCTAAGAGGAAGCCGATCGAATCGCTTAGAGCTCTCTATGGCGACGATTATTACATTTGCAGATTTCAGGTATATTTTTTTTTTTCCTTTCTTCACTCATTTTCGACTGCCGTTACAATTTCAGAGTTTCGTTTTTTTTTTCTCTCTTTGGAAAAAAAAAAGAAAAAAAAAAGATGATTATTACATTTTCGGCGGCCGTTATAATTTAGCGTAGAGTTGTATGGTTGTGGTTGGTTGGGATGAACTCTTCACTACTGCATAACAGACTGCCAGGTGGCCATATACAAAGTCGACACTTGTTAAAAGTTTTTTTTTCCTTTTCTATGAGGTGATGATGTTAAATACAGAAGTATTTTAATTTGATATTTTATTTTTAAATGTTTAAGTGTTGAATACTCCTACAAACTTGAGCAAAAATTACTTGGCTTAAATTTTACACTCAATCATAACTAAGTTCCGTTTGATAAATATTTTTGTTTTTGGTTTTTCTTTTACTTTTTATTTTTAAAAAACTAGAAAACCAAACCGAACATGTTGGTAACCTTTTTTTAGTTTTCTTTCTAAAAGATTATAAATTTGAAAATATATGTTAAAAGAAAAAAAAATTAAGAGAAAAGAAAATATAGTGAGAAAAAACTTTAGACATAAAAACAATATTTGAAATAGAGAAAATAAATAAATACAAAAATAAATAAAAGTTATAGTAGAGAAAATTAATCAATTTGGAGGAAGGGAGACATAATAATAAATATTTATGAAGAATAAAAATTTAGAGTGAAAAAGAAAGTTGTTAGAGATAAATATGTCTAGGAAGAAAATGAGATTTTGCAAAATAGAAATCTGTTTTAAATTTTTTTTTTTTTACATAAAATTTCAAAATTCGTTTTTTTTAAATTTACATGAAATTTCAAAAATAGTTTTTTGGTTTTTTTTTTTTTTGAATCTAAAAAATGATTTATTCTCAGTGGTTAAAAAAGTATATTTTTTCTCCATCTCCAAAACTAGAACTGTGTAAAGTCCCCCACTCTATTTTAGGGGTGCCAGTTGAATCAAAGCAATTCCACTCAATTTGATCTAAAAATGATCATTCTTGGATAAAAAAAAAAAGAAAATATTTATCTTAACGCAGAGGAAAACAATTTAAAACAAAGAAATTGGAAATGGAATTGTGATGCAGGAACCTGGAGAAATCGAGGCCGAGTTTGCTAAGATTGGCACTGAAAGAGTTATGACTGAATTTCTTACTTACCATACTCCAAAGCCACTGATGCTTCCCAAAGGCAAAGGCTTCGGCCACCCACTGGACACTCCTATTCCTTTGCCTCCATGGTTGTCACACCAAGACATTCAATATTACGCCTCCAAATTCGACACCAAAGGCTTCACTGCCCCGATCAACTACTACCGAAATCTCGACAGGTGCGCTCATTTTATTCTCATATATCACATACCTTACACCGCATTTCGGTCGCAGGGTCTCATAAAATATAGCTGCAATGCTCCTGTTGCAGGAACTGGGAACTCAATGCTCCATTCACAGGGGCTCAAGTGAAAGTTCCAGTGAAGTTCATTGTGGGTGACCTTGACCTTTCCTACAATTCTTTCGGAACTAAGGAATATATAAACAGTGGGGAGATGAAGAAAGATGTGCCCTTCCTTGAAGAGGTCGTTGTGATGGAAGGCGTAGGCCACTTCCTCCAAGAGGAGAAGCCCCGCGAGATCAGCGACCACATCTATCAATTCATTACAAAGTTCTAATACTAGTTGCATCGCTATGGTCTTCCCAGTTTATTTGCATAATAAGGATGGCCTGAACTCGAAACTCTCTCTATTATTGCATTTCTTAGTTCGATGCCTATGGTTATTTGATGTATCGACAAGTCTAGTATTTCAAGATAATGGTGTAACCTGAACAATAATTGTAAATTGAAAACTTGAGATGTTTAGAGTTTCCTCCGGTTTTCGACGTTGAAGTGAATGTCTATGATGTTTGTGATGCCGGCTGTCACCTTCTGACCTGCCTTGACAGGGCCAACGCCTGAGGGAGTTCCTGGACAGTGAGGAAGAACACGACTTAGTACTAAACCAACTTGGTTTCTATGCCCAACAAGCTTGCATTGGTCAAGTTGATGAATTTCATCATTGGAAGGTGATAAATCCTTCAAGTCAATGGCAGGAAAGTGAAAAGCAATTAAAGAAATATAGAAAAAGTTATCGAAATAGAGGAGCTCTTTCTCTTGACGAAATGCTAAATAGTGATGGATTCCTCAAGTAAAGAACAATACTACTTATTCAACATGTAGAAAAAGAATAAAAAACAGAAATCCGAACCAGTTCTAACAACCTGATAGATAAAAGAGATTTATGGCTTCAGGTACCTGTTAGTATGACATCTCCTTCAAGAAGGGTCATGACAGAACTTATGTGGCTAATGAGGTACGGAATTTTAAAGATCATATCCTTGGTTGAGCCTTTCTGTCGAAATTCATCGTCTACCTGAGTTAATCAAAAGCAATCCATCTTAACACAATACAATGACTTAAATGCAGCAAAGGAAATATTTCATTATAAACATCAAAACCTTTAACCACAATTCTAAATCATCTGGATCAGGGATCGATGCCTTGGGCAGCTGCACGATTTACAGAATAAAACAAGATAGTATTAGATTTACAGAGTAAAACAAGAAAGTATTAGTTTGAAGATCAAAGTTTGACAAAAGAGATGCTCAAGGAAGTATGCTGGTAGTTTCCGTATTCTATTGTTCCTCAATTATTGTTTCATGTATAATGCAATATCTATGGGATTTAATCATATATGCAATCACTTTAATTCCTCATATTTGGTCCATTTGATGATATGGTTCTTTCTACTTAATAAGAAAGTGCAGGAAAACAAGGCATGTGGTTTTTCTTACAACAGAACTGATGGGTGTAAAGGTGTCCTGCCCTTTAGCTACTGTCCATGGAAGGCCTGCAGACTGGTAATGAAAACAGAATTGCTTAAGAAAAAAAAGTATACTTCTTTAACAGATAAAAGAGCTGAAAAATAAGAAACCTAAACACGGTTCAACAGTCATGCATTGTATAACTTCACATTATACTACACCAAAACTGAACCTCTTTGACTCGATGAAGATATCATATACCTATACCATATGTCCATAAGACCGTAACAAAGCAAACAAAAGGAACATACATTATCACCACTTAATTTCTTTTCAAACTGTTCGGAAGTTAGAAATAGAAGGCCTATAAGAGGTAGATTGATCCAATGAGGATATGAAGATGTTTTGTGTTTATTTCAGGACATTCTTACAAACATTGAAAGACATAGAAACAGACTTGGGAATTCTGCAAGAAACTACTTCCAGAGATCTCCCATCTTGGGTTCTTGATGACAAGCAAACAGAACAGCTTGTTGGTATTTGTTATGTTCAACATTTCAATCAATGCAGCAAAGCAATATATTCACTCTGCATAATTTTCTACTGTTTCTATCTAACATCCATCAAGAAACGGAAAAGAAAAAGATCATCACCTTTGCAGAAGCTTGGATTTCTCGGGCAGTCATATCCAGTGCAAGAGCATAACCTGAAATGTCAGAACATGTCTCGCTCGAGGTTAGGAAGTAAAAATGGTGAATGACTCTCAAATGATTTCTAGTTTCAGATCGTGCGGATGATCAAATCAAACTCAGTAATTGGTATATTTGACACAGATCAAGGCCCTAATATACTAAGGACAATTTTACTTATGCTTTGCTTGCAGAAAATTGGCCCACGAGAGGGTCAATCAAGAGGGTTTCATGCCAAACAAATTCATCTAAGATGCAGAAACAAAGAATCCTACCTCCAACATAATCCATGGCGGAGGCTTCAGGAACATCGCGAGCTCTCTGCGAGATGACGACGGCGAGCTCGACCTCGTGATCCAAAGACTTCAGAGGGTGGGGAATCTCGATCGTCCCTCCATTTTGCAAGTAAGACGACGTTGGTTTCATAAACAAAACAGGCTCCTGAAATAGATTCAAAATTTCCCCAATCCAGTCGATAAATCGCAATCGTAGAGACTATGTAATCAACTAATTAACGAAAATTCCCCTGAAAATTTTGAATGAAGAAAGTTCTGAATGGAAACGAAAAATTGATCAGGACCTTGGGGACGGCGTTGCCGAGCTCCTTGGCATGGGCGGCGTAGTTCCGGCCGACGGCGATGATCTTGGTGCCGACATTCAAAAGATTTGCGTACGCCGTTGCCATTTCCGGTGTCGAATTCGAACAAGTTCCGTGATCTCGCAACGCAGGCGCCGGGTAGAATATTAAAACAGCAAGATGTGATATTTTTAGATTTTATTGGAAACTAACTCAATTCAATCCCGACTTTGATTCATGTCTTGGGATATTTATACTACAAACAGCAGTTGAACAGCTTGATTGCGATAGATTGGGATACATTTCTCCAATGGCATTGAACTTGTAAAAAAAATAATTTTTTTGCCAAGTGTATGGACTTGTAAAAAAGCTAATTATATTGCAAGTTTAAGAAAGAATATTCAAACGTTCATAACTCAATTTGATAGGACACCTATTTCCAACTAAAAGATTATGAGTTCGAATCCTTACTTTTACCTAGTATTTTAAAAAAAAAAGAATATAGTATATTAAATATATATATATGGAAACTAATTAGATTAAATTGGTAAGTTGGAAAGTCCAACAAAAACTAATTAGATTAAAATCGTGAGTTGGATTATTGTCCAACATCAATAATCTTTTTTACTTCTTTTTTTTTATAAGTTATATAAAACACACACCAATTTAATATGAATTATTCATAGCTATAAAACTTTTTTAAGGGTACTTGCCAATTGAAAAACCAAATCAAGAGTACTAAAAAACCAAACCAAATCAAGAGTCGGGCATATCGGATCGAAGATTTGTCCATTAAGAGTGAGCATGAACAAGTCACAGCTGGGCCAACATCGATGAAATAAATGATAAAAGAGAAACTTCTCCATCGACATTTCCTCTCATCTCAAGGTGAGGCAAAGAATTCCATTCAACATCTCGAGAGTCACTTCTCATTTCTATTTTCCATCTATTCCTCAATTTGGGAAACCAAAGGTGAACTTGGAGAATACCCTTTCAGATATAGGGAAGAGTCTCATTCCATATTTATCCTCTTGAATAAAAAAAAAATCAATTGCATTTATTTGGGGTGACAATTTAACGTTCACAATCTTCAATAGTTCAAATAATTGATCGTAAAAAATACTTTTATATTTTGTAATTAATAACATAAAGAAAAATATGGAGAGAAATCATTTAGATTTTAGAGTGGTTGTTAGCCCATGGCCCATGTCCAAGTCCCACATCGATAAATCCCAGCAACAGACAGTCACAGAGCGCATATAAAAGCACAAGGAAAGAACCGAGTGAAGCATCTTTGCGCTTGGGTATGGAACCGCCCCTGTCAATTCGTTACATACCAAGGAAAATTGATAATCTTACGACTTGCCGGTTCCTAAACCTGAACATCATCCTCTCATCTCATGTTCAAGATGAGAAGCTCTGGATTTTCAACGAATCGTTTCCACTCGTTGCAAAATCTGGCCACTGTTGCTCCATCCAGAACTCTATGGTCTGCACCAATGTTTACCTGACAAAAAAGAGGGGTTGGTTCAGTCCAGGCGGGGGAAATATAAACTGGTTTTGGTTTTGGTTGCTTACTGTCATGATCGATGCGGGGTAGACGTCCCCATCATCGGAAATCTGTGGAATCTTCTTGATTCGACCGATTGCGATGATAGCTACTTCGGGTAAGTTGAGCAAAGGGGAACCAAATTTTCCACCGATGGCTCCTATGTTGCTTAAGGTTATTGTGCCGCCGGATATGTCCCCAGGACCAAGCTTGTTATCCAGTGCCAGTTGTTGTAAACGTGAAAGTTCCTTTGTGATCTAAGTAAATGCATTTGAAATCAAAGTATTCAGTGAAAACGCAGATTTTTGCCAGTGACATTGATAGAGGAAGACAATCGTTTAAGAAATCTATAAAAAGATGGGAATTTTCAATTGAATGGGAAATATGTGAAAATGGAAATGATTGATGAGGGAACGGAAAAGTAGAGAATTATGGGTGGAGACAATCCAAATCATAACAAGTATATTTCGATGCTATTGATTTAAACATATCAGCATTCAACTTCCTGAATGCAATTAGAAATTAGAAAGCCTCAAAATGATCATCTGGTTTCATTTAAGCAGAATAGGAGACATGGGCGGTGATTTACAAACCTCCATTACAGAAAGGGACTGAACATTCTTTATATTTGGCACAACCAAACCATGTGGAGTAGCCATCGCAATTCCAATATTATGGGAGCCTACAAGTAGCAAAAATAAATAAAAACTTGAAAGGAATTCAACTTTAAAAAGATATCATCTTTGGTGTTGGAATCACCCAAATTTTTAACGCATTCAATTCAAACATAAACATCTCATACTGCATACCTTTGAGAGTGACCTCATATGACTCTTCGTTGAAGCAACTATTGAGCATTGGATATTTGTTCATTGCCATAGAAAGCGACTTTATCAATAATGGAAGAGAAGTGTGCTTGACATCTGGTTCAGGAGTATTTCCTTGGAAAGATGCTTTAAGTTCCAGAAGTCCATCACAATTGATCTCCTCTACATAGTGAAAATGGGGAACTTTTGCAGCAATGGTCATAGATTTAACCATTGCTCGTTGGAACCCTCTGAAACCAAACCAAATATCAGTTGTATACAACTCTAAATCCAGTAAATCACACAACAAAGTCGTACACAATTAGCACTTGGGGAAGAAAATATTTGTTTTGCCAATTGAAATCAAACTTCAAGGCTTACTTTAGTTTTCCAAGTGGACTGAAAACAAAAGGACATGAGTTATTTGTTAACGGTCAAAAGATATGTAGTACCAGCGGCACATTGCATGATTATGCTCAACTGGACAAACATTCGCTATTTGCCTACTTAGTAGTCGTTACAAGTAAGGCACTCTAAATTAATACCTCAATTGAACTTTCTTATCCTCGTAGCTCCACCTAACTTCATCTGGTGCATGAGTGCGAGACTCTGATCCATCAAATTGCTCTCTAGGACTAGCAGCAGAAGAAACATGCTGTTCTTCAAGAATTCCTTTCTCGACAGCATACTGAAGAATATCTTCTTTTAATACCCTCCCATCTGTACCAGTTCCACGGACATCATTTATATCTATAGCATATTGTTTTGCAAGATCCCGGACAGCTGGGGTGGACAGAACTCCACCACATTTGTTTTTGTCCAGTTGGATGTCTATTGTTAATTCAGGATTTGCCAAATGCCCTTCAGTTGGCCCTGAAACCTGGGTTCCATCCTCGAAATCATCAACACCCACTTTCAAAAGAGTTTCTCCAACCTGTGATAGCATTTGGCAATTACCAGTGAGTGCTTCAGCACAAATGGAAAATGTACTTTCCTAACAATTAGGAAGTGAGCAATTCACAAACAGTAACAGAGATGAAACATTATCAAGGTTGAAAATTATCTCATAAAACAATCAAACATCAGCTAAAAGTCTACAACCAAAAAGATTTTAATGTAAAGCCACCGAAACATCGAAACATTGAGCAATCTGTACATTTAATATATCAGCCACTTAGTGGTTATCTAGAAAAGTAGATTTCAATGCGAGAAGAATATTTCTACTCTCCATCATAAATCATCAGATGTTTCCATGAATTCATGTTGATGACTATTGACTGTTGAACTCTCACCTTCACGATATCACCCGGAACATAGAGAAGCTGACCAACTTTTCCTTTGTAGCGACTAGTTATTTCAATTGTTGCTTTGTCACTCTGAACTTCACAAAGTGGTTGAAACGCTTCAACTAAATCTCCCTGCCAAACGATTAAATATCAATATTTATCTACGTGTAAAAGGAAACAGTCCAATCAAATAGCTGCCAGAATTCCAATCACTTGAACTAAGCTTGCATCCTCAGAAAACCAGACAAAAAGCCAACAGCTCGCACATGACAGCAACATGGCAGCAGTTTGAGCTTAGAACATTACATAACTGTTTGAAGCTATCAGCCAATTTTCATGCATTTTTATAAGGAATATCTTAAAACGTTAAATACTGTTAAAAAAAATAAAATAAAGAAATAAGGAACCCTCACAAGAGAATAGAGGAAAGTATAATTGGCTTCACCTCCTTCACAAACCATTTTAGAAGCTCGCATTCAGCAATGCCTTCACCAGTTTGAGCCAACGGTACATCTACCAATCTAAAAACTGGAAGACCGTCCAATGCCTGACTAGAAAAGCCACATATCTTCGAAACGCCTCTTCTATTCGCCTACAGAAACAATCAATTCGTAATTACATTCACGACCTCATTCCAAAATTTCTCCCGATTTCCGCAAGGTGAAGAGCATTGCAATAATATTAGACACAGCGAAACGAAGAATCACATTCATACACACCGCTGCCATCTCAGGATCTAAAAGAGGTTGAAACAACGCTTTGCGTCTAAGATCAAAAGAACTAACGCTAAAAACAGAAGAAAATGAAAATCAAACCGCCGAACTTACCTCGAAGCGATTAGCAGGTGATTGAAGCCATGTTGTACTGAATCTAGAGCATGCAAGCGGAGGAGAAGGCTCCGGAATCGATTTGGGCGTCTGTTCCAACGGCAACTGAAACAGGGAAGGAAAGGACCCTTGAGAGGCGAACGGAGAGAGTAACCGGCGACCGGCGGCCCAAGCGCTCCCCGGCGAAATCTTCCTCCGACCGATCATAATCATCGACATCGCTAGCAGCCTGATTGTAGAAGATCAACAACAACAAAATTCAGGAAGTTGTTGTGATTGTGAAGCGTTTTGGAAGAAAGGAGAGTTCAATTGAATTGAATGAAGGCTTTTTTTGGCGCAGTTGCCAGTTGTTGTCTTATCATTTGGCTTCGCACGTGCTTTATTTCCTTCTTTTTTCCGTCTGGTTAATCTCTACGATTCGGATAAAACCCATAGAATAATAAAAGTTGAAATATCGTTTTAGTCCCTATATTTTCGGGTTATTTTATTTTTGTCTAAATTTAGATTTTACACCTCATCAATTTCAAAAATAGTCATCGCCATTTTTTTGGGGTTATTGTTCACTTTGTATTGGAAAAAAAAAAAGCAAAACAATAACCCTCGTTTAAGAGATCACACAAATGTGAATAAAATTTCTAAATTTTGGTCCTTCTAGATTTGGAATAGCTACATCAGGACAAAAAATAAACGATGACAATGACAAACTAACACGACAAGAGATGAACTAAAGAAGAAAGAAAAAAATGTCACTCGGGATAAAAATAATTAAAAAATTATAAATATGGCCACATTATTTATAAATTGTCCACTTAACAATATCACGTCACTTTATAACTATTTTGAAATTTTAAAGATAACATAGACACCAATTGCCCAATAAAAAGTTATTCATCAACTAATAATCAATTATAAATTATTCCTTGAAGTAAATTTTCATTATTTATTAAATTGTTAATAACCAACATTAATTGGTATAAATTTTCATTCTTGATTAAATTGTTAATAACCATTATTATATTGATGTAAAACATCGAGTTTATTTTATCTCTAAATATTAACATATTCTTTTTATATAAAGATAACATATTTTATAAAATTTTCTTAATCCAATATATGAATCATTTGGACATGTTGTTACTGTTGTTCATATTTAGAGATTGAATAATATAAATATAATATAGTATTTAAATTTATTGGATGTATAAAATGCAATTGTTTGAGTACATATCCATCTGAGTCAATGCTTGTTTGTCTTCTTTATCCAAATTCAAATGCCTTTCACAACTTCCTCTTTAGACCAGATAGACTCAAATGTCATTTTCCAACAAATGCCCTTTTAATATTTGGTTTGTCTCGATACAAGTGCCCTTTTAAGATTTAGTAACTATTGAGAGAAATCTTGATAAAAATATATCCTTCGTATTATTAATTTCTGAGGAGTGAATACATATATATACAAGTGGAACACAATAACAAAAAATTCTAAATTAATAACTCACCAATCCTAATACTCCCCTCGAGATGGAGTACAAATGTTTACAAAACCCATCTTGGACAATAAAGTGAATAAAGGAGTAGAAGGAAGAGCCTCGGTGAAAACAAACGACAATCCAAACTCGATGTATTTGGTTCGCTCATAAAAAGTCGAATTCGATGTAATATGAACTGCGGCGAATAGGCAGGAACTTGCAGATCAGTCAACAAGTAAGAACTCAACCTTAGCAGAAGACTGAAATATATAGTGAGGGAGCAGATTTAAAGTAACGCAACACCCCAAGAAAATATTTGAGAGACCCCAAATCTCACCGGTGATGATAAGAACTTCTCCCTTGACGAGGAATCGGGACTGGAGGAGAATATCCCAAAGGCAAATTCATATATACCTCCTCAAGTAAGTCACCATGGAGAAAAGCATTGTTTACCTCCAATTGGAAAAGTGGCCAATTAGAAGAAACAACAATAGTGAGAAGAACCCGAACAGTAACAAGCTTGGCAACAGGAGAGAAAGTTTCAATAAAATCCAAGCCTTTAGCAACCTAATCGAATAGTAGAAAGATGGCCAAGCCTAGCATGCCATAGGGAGGTGGACGGCTGAGAAGTAGTAGCCCCACATACTTGCTGGATCCAAGGCGTCTAAAATATATAGACCATCATGAAGTTTACCCTTGTCAATCATCCTCAAAGTGGACCTTTCCTGGATTCAGTAGAGAATGAAACACATAAGGATGCATATGATGTTAAGGCACTAATGGACTGAAGGTTATATTTGAATTCTGGAACAAATAATACGTGTTGAAGAAGTATGGAATCAAATAAACGGTGCCAGCAATGGCACTGGGAATGAGAGACTCAAAAAGTGTTCGATCAAAACAAATGTGTATGGAAGCGTCAGAATCAAGGAGCCACGATCCTTCAAGTCCAACCAAATTTCACGTGCTGAATCTGTAAAAATCAAGCTCGCAGAAATTGGTTTTGAAACTGAATTTAAGATGCAGGAAATAACAACATGATTGTTGAAAGTTCCATCGATGAAACCAATCTTGTTCTTGATCGATAATCCAATAATCATAGAACGACTCCAAGACACATAATTATCATCTACCAGAACCAGATTAGATGTGTCGTTGTGATGGAGAAAGTAAGGACTTGAAGAAGAACTCCCGGATAAAGAGGTAACGACAGGTGCCAATGGTGTTGGATCCATTGAAGGATCAATGGGGTAGAATCCATGAGAAAATGAGTGCGGAGAAAAATTCTCAAAGAAAGTGGAAGAAATTGGTTATCGCTCTGATACCATATCGAGAGAAATCTTGATAAAAAAATATCCTTCGTATTATTGATTTCTGAAGAGTGAATACATATATATACTACAATAACAGAAAATCTGAATTAATAACTAACGAATCCTGATAGTAACAGAAGGGTGTAATTGTCATTTTCATAAACATGGTATGTAATAAATATGAAAGAGGAATCGTAAAAAGACTCCATATTACCAATCATCGTCAAATGAGCTCGGAACATTGAGAACCATTTTACCAAACCCCACGAATTAAAATGTCTATCTCAAAGTTTGAATGGACACCCAACGCAAATCTTTAGAATTAGAAGTGTATTTTGTTTATTTTCTTATTTTGGTGTAAATCTCATTATTTGTCATTTAATTTTCAAAACGTCTATTCTAATATGTGAATTTTAAAATAACAATTATTTTGGTTCCTATCTTTATTTTGTCCTTAATTGTTTATTATATAAATGATATAGTTTCAAATATGCATTGGTGGTGTCCTACAAAGGTATGTATTGAAGGTACCTAAGTTGGATAAAACGAGTGTGGGACGAGTAAATATTAGGTAGCAAAATAATAGTAAATATTCAAAGTGATTCTTTTTTCTTTTTAAATTTAGAGATTAAAAATAGATATTTTGAAAGTGAATACACGAAAGCGATTTTTTTTCTTTCTTTTAGGTTAGGATACTATAAAAGAATAAATCTCAAATTGACATATACCTCAAATTGAGAGGTTGTGAGTTCGAATACCCCCAACATGTTCCATTAAAAAAAAAAATGCATTTGGACATCCAAAAAAATCCAAAATGACACTTACATATGATGGGTTTTTCTTCATACCCATGGGCCTTGGGTTGGACAAATTTTAGGCTTTTCTAGTTTCTAACATTCTACTCTTCATTTCCTTTTTTAGTTTCTATAATTTCACTTGACTAATCAAATAAGGACCCGTCAGAACTAAAGAAATAAAAAAAAGAGGTAACAGGATCAAACTTACCGTTTTTAAAATATGTTACTAATTTATTGAGGATTGTCATGGGGAGATAAAAAGAGAAGAGACCAAACGACGGGAGGCTGAAAGGAACCCGAGAAGAAAGCACGAGCCAGGAAAGGGGGCCGGCACCCGACAATTCTAGCCAGCTCCCGGCCAACCAGGCCTCGATACCGAGACCTTCTCTGCACTGAGCAGTTCTCGACCCACCGGCCGAGAACTATAACGGTCCATCCGACCGTTTAACAGTTACACCCTTATTAACTCGCCTTGATTCTCAATTCGAAACATCCTATTCTCTGCACTCGACTTCTGATACTAATTTAAGCATCAGAGCCCGTGTAGCTTGTCCTAATTTCAATCTGTCTTGCACGTCACGTTGATCCGTCGATCTATTTTTGTATTTAGAGGACTGGTACACATTTGACGAAATCTCGAGAAACCAAATCTCTACGTCAACACTCGTATAGTATACTTAATGTACTTAAATTAACAACAGGAGAGTTACCTAGTTATATATGGAGTTTGGTTGATATTATCAATTATGCTATTTAAAAAAAATGGAAATCGTCATTTTTGGCTAGTGGTGATATTCTATGTACAAATACCTGACCCTTATTACTCTCAATTACCCATTAATTCTTTATAAAAAAAATTACCCATTAATTGACAGCCCAATTCATTACGGGATGGCCAATATAATAAATAATTCAGAAAAAAAAGGGACCTGATTTATAATGGATATGACTGCTACTCTCATTGTCAATTAATTTTGAGATAGAACCTATTAATATTAATAACAATTCCATTAAGGAAAATAACATCGAAAAATAAATTTTCCCAAAGAAAAAAACATCGAAAAATAATTGTGTTTTTTTTTAAACCATAAAAACAATTATGTATTTTTCCTGTTCTGGATGGAGTTTATATTTTTACATTTAATTTACATTCATTGAATGTTGTTTGTTTCTTTTCTTTTTTTTTAGTCTGATTTAAATATATATATATATATATATATATATATATATATAAATTATGGCCCATGAATTATTATCACAATGTATAATTACATTTATATTAAAAAAAAAATTGTAATCATAGATGCAAAACTAAGAGAACTAATAATTGCTCGTATTACATCATTAATGAAACTCATTATTTTGTTCATAAATCTGTAATAATAGCAATCACTATGGTGGGCAATAATGAAAGAGTTCTTAACAAAGCTTTATAATCTCAAATCTTAAACTAGTTTTAGATAACGTGAATGTAAATTTGAAGTGGAAATTTGTAAAATAAATGATATTTCAATGAATAATGGTAATATGAGGTTGTTAGTCTAGATTTAGAACTTAAAATTGCATGTCACAAGAATATAACGAATTGAACAAGATGTCAAATTATCTATTGAAGCATTATTTACCACGGAATTATGAAATCAAATCGAAATGGGAATGTTATTTCTTTAATCTTGTTTAGTAGAAATTTTATGGAATTGAAATTATTGATATAGTTTACTAAAATTATTTGGAATTTGAATAGAAACTAGACATTACAATTACTATAATACATTTTTATTATTTCTAACTTATTATAAATACAGTAACTAAATATATGATAAATACATTAACTAAATAGTATACGTTAAATTAAATTTAAGTTATTACTATTTTACTGATGGTAATATATCTTAACAATTTTTTTGATATTAATAAATAATTAATAACTAAAATAAAATTACATCAACTAAAAACATATTAATATATTTTTATTCAACAGTTAATATAAACTTTTATTAGATTTTATTTTTATAATAGGTGGAAAACAGAAAACATGAAACGGTCACTAAATAGACCTTACTTTACCGATACTGTAATATTCTATAAAAAAAAAAAAAAAGAAAAATCTCTTTTTTTCCTCTAGAAAATAATTGTAATAAATTTAGAGGAGGGGATTGTAATGGAAGGGGATGGCAGAATCATTGAATGAGGGGAGAAGTATACACTGACGGCGGAAACCTAGTGCCACCTGTCCCCGGCGGCGCCGGCTCTGCCTGAGGTGTCGGTGATTTAAGTCTATTTCTCTTATTGTAATAGCGCCGCCGCCGCCGTCGCCGGTGACGGCCGCCCCCCGCCATTCTGAGAAACTAAACAGAACTGGGCCTCCTGCAGACCTCCCTTAATTTCGCTCTCATCGCATTCAATGTGTACTGTAAATTTTTACATTCTTTTATTTTACAAATTAGACAATGCTCTCTATTTCAAATTAAGAAAAAAAATTTATACAAAATTCAAATAAGGGATTGTAGATTTAAACCCATAACTTATATATGCAACATGTTTAATTGTTGTTTTGACTATGATAAATGTTGTATTTCATGAGGGAATTGTTACCTTGTGAGAAACACTTTGTAATATAATTTTAACTTTGACTTATCGTGATCGAGAAATCATCATTTTTGCTTTGGTCTAACTTTTAAATTTATTGGTTTAAAATGCTAATTTGGTTTTGTACTTTCAACTTTAGTTCATATTAGTCAATAAACTTACAAAAGGTTCGTTTTGGTCCATTTTTTTGTCCCTATTTTCAAAAACTTTTTAATATAAAATTATAATTATATTTCAAGAAATATATTTATGTCATGTCATGTTGAAATTTTGATTAAAAAATAAAATTAAGAGACCACAATGGTTACTTTTTAAAAATGCAGGAACTAACTAAAACGAATATTTTGAAAGAAGTTGAAATTATAGGGATCAAAATGAATATTTTAAAAGTATATAGACGAAAACGAACCAAATTAATATTTTAACTAAATTTATTCGTTAAATTATCTTCTTTCTTTATCATGCTGGATTAGTCACATTAGAGTAGTCAACGTATATTATGCAACTTTTACCTTAGTCAAGATTCTCTTTAAATATTGTACTTAAAAATGTAGGTTATCTTTAAATAATCAAAAAATATTCTCATGTACGTGTTCACAATAATATATTACAAATAAAGAGGTTCGGTAAGAAATCCATGAGCACGAAATTTGAGCCTTTGAAATTTTAATGGTCTATTTGTACCTTCATTTATTTAGGACTCAATATTTATTGAAATCAGTAGATTCTTTTCAAAATTTAACCTATGAATATTTAGAAATGACAAAGATTATATCCATTAAAGTTGGTGAGATTGAGGAAAAATATTATAAAATTATGTATACTTATTTGATTAATAATTATTTTTTTATATTCATGAATATCGAATCGAACTTGTACACATGGCTAAACACATAGAAATTGTTTTGATTAATAATTATATATATATTGGTAGCTAATTTAGAATAAACACGTTGAAACAATATTTTCTTAAAGCCATTCTCTAAAATTCTTAGCAAACAAAATCTCTTAACCAATATATTATTTGTTCTTTCTAAAATAGGAACTATTATTAAGGGTCGCTTGGCTCACCATTCATTTCTTCATTTTAAAAATAAACAGAAATGAAATTTTCTGTCAAAAATAAATAAAATTTAAAATAATTATTAAATGAATTTGTTTGTCCGTATTCCAATGTTCAATGAATCTATTTGTTAGTTTTTCATTGATATTTTTTTAAGAGGTAACAAATTAATTTACGCAACATAAAATCATATGAGACAAATGAATAAGGTTTCCCATGATATTGAAAACAAAACAAAACGCACTTGACTAGATATGAGATTATTATTAATATGAAAAATATTTGTAAAATCTAATTATTTGATCAAATATAATAATAATACACCAATAAATTAGAATTAGCATGGTAGAAAATAAAGTCCTAATCAGTCAATTTCTTTTTTTATTATTATTTTTTTGGTACAACTTTTAATTATTTTTTAAATATGTATAAATGAATATTTGAACTTGAGATTGAATTTCTTGTATGACTTGAGTCTTCCATGTAACTTAATTGAATCTCAATCCATAATTCAATACGTTGAATATCTTTTTTAGCACAATAAATACTAGATTCTGTGATCCATTTTAATGTTGAACTTTCAACGTTAGAAAAAAAAATACTTTCAACAAGAGATTGAACTTTCGAATATCTAAACCCGCAATCCATTTTAAGGTCGGCAATAAAATACTTAAAAAAATAGCATAGAATAAAAAATATATTTATATATATAGGATTCAATTTAAAATTTTACAAAAATGTGTAAATTAAACCTATACAATCAAATGAGACGAACAAAAGTCACTCTTGGCAAAAATTAATCATACTTTTATAAATACATATTATTTTATGTCCTTAGGGTAATTTGTCAAGATTTTTTTAATCTTAAATAAAATTGCAATTATCCTATATTATTTTTTTAATACAACATTTGAGGTAGGAAGATTCAAACTTTCGACTTTTTGGTTAGTACTCACAACCTCTTAGTTGAAAATATATGTGAATTACTGTTGAGTTATATTTGACACCATCCTATATTCTTCGAAGTTTTATTGTTGTTTTTTTTTTAAATTAAAATTTATCGTACGAGGAATTTAAGGAGCCAAAATGATTGAAGAGGTAATAATACCAGCAAAATGGCTTTCATAAAATGATAATGGGAGTATTTGATTGTTTTGAGTTCACTCTCTTAAGTATATTTTTATAAATAAAATGTTTAGATATTTCAACCACCTTTATAGAAAATATTTAAAAGTGAAAATGATGGTGTGCTAAAGGGAATTCACATTCTTCAGTTACGTAACCTTTTAACAAACATACAATTAGCATGTCAAGTAAGAATTAAAGTAGACAACATTATCCAATAACGATTAATTCTATGGTTTGTTTTACATTTTTTAAAATTATTTTTACATTCTCACAATTTCTTAATCATGCTTTTCACACTTTCTAAATATATATTCCAACTATTAGTCAAAATTCTTAAAGATAAACAAGTTTTGAAAACTATTTTATTTTAGTTTCTAAAATTCAGCAAAGATTTTGAAAATGGTTTTTAAAATAGATAACCATACAAATATATCTATCTATCTATATGTCTGTGCGTGTGGGTAGAAAATAAAATGGTTATCCACCAGTTGATTTTATAATTTCACCCAAATAATTTAGGGATGTATTGGGTCTAAAATAGAATATTGTAATGTCGGCCCATGTCTAGTATGTCCTGACATTTGTGTGCGATCTGGCTGCACCATCGACTAGTTCTGAACTACTTGGAATAGCGTAGACTATCCTTACAGACCAACACGAGTCATTACTCCAAGTCAAGTATGTTTAACTTTGGAGTTCTTACGATTGATCTACCGAAAAGGAATGTATACCTTGTTAGTATAGGTAGTAACTATTATTTCTTTTAAGTCTTTTTCTTAACCATGCTTTCATAATCTCAGGATCACTCTTATTCGGATGTGGTATCAGTTCATTTTCATACACCCGTCCTCTCTATTCGGATGTCGCAGGTATAAAGGGAAGAAAAGTATTTATCGAATCATTGCAATTGATGTTCGATCCCTAAGAGAAAGGAGGGATCATCGTAGAGTGGATTTTTCTTATCCGATAAAGCACAAACCGTAGGTCATAGAAGGGCAAAAATAATAATAGTAATAATAAGTAGTTTAACGACCTTTTCGTTTTTTTTTTATTAAGTTTAAAAACATTACCATCACTCATTTATTCTTTTTATTCTGTTGTACTGTTTTTATATATATTTTCAAAATTGAAGCCAAATCTTGAGAACTAAAAATAATAGTTTCAATTATTTTTGTTTTTGAAATTGTGCTATGAAAATATGTCTTTTAAAGAGATGGAAAACTTATTAACGAAATTGTAAAAAAATAAGCATAATTTTGAAAAACAGAAGATTAATAATGAAATGGTTATGAAACAAGTCTAACTAATTTTTTTTCTTTCCAAACTCTTATTTAAAAATGAAAAAAAAAAAAAACAAACTTACACTCACCCCATTAATTTTCATTTTTCTATTATTTCTTTTTGGATTATTCGAATTCCATCATTTTCAATCTCACTTCTTTAATCAAGATTCATTTTCCTTCCTTTCAACTTCCAAACCTAAATCATTACTCTCTTTTTTTTTTGGGATTATGGTAACAAGATTAACATATCATCCTAAAAAAAGAAAAAAATTCACCTCCAATCATTTAATTTCACTTAATTTAATAGTTTAATATAAGTCTACAACTTTACTACTAATTTAACGAGTAAATTCTTTAAAAAAAAAATCATGATGAGCAATGATGCTAGATTAGGTGAGCTATGATTGCATCTGAATTCATGCTAATAACATCACTCCCATCAACACTTTTTGAAACTATAACTCTTTAATCCTACGCTGAATTTATTTTCATTAATGATTAAATTTGATACGTGATAAATTTTAATTTAGTTATAAAAGAAGTTGTTATTTTTATCCTTCTATTTTTAATTATATCTTATTTCTTTTCATTACAATTTTAACATGATTTTCACTCCCTCGATTTTTTAACATGCAATTATAAATTTATATTAAAGATTTTTATTGCATAAAAATATGTGTCTAATTTTTGTAAATAAAAATTTAGATGTTCACCTTTAAAATACAGAAACTAAAACAACAGATTTTGTTTAAAGTAATGGAACTAAAATAAAATGTAAAATATAAAAACCAAAAGTAACAGAGTGTGTGTGTGTGTCTATATATATATATTTTGGTTGTCCCTATCTAATAGAGGGTTTAATTGTGAACATAGTACATAAGGACATCTCATGACTGGTGTGAAGTGAATGCATTGATAATTTGTTTTTTAGGCAGAAAGAAAAAAATAATAAAAGAAAAAGACAAAACAAAGGGATAAAGGTTACCATCACTAATGTCATCTTAGCTTATCCATCTGTTACACCTTTTGCCTTTTTTCAAAAGGCCTCACTATTTTCCTGTCAAGGGTATTTTAGAGATACGCTTAAATATCATCTTGGTATTTAAATTTTAAAATTACATATTTTAAACCTCATTACTATTTTGTTTTCTATTTTTTTTTTTAATATTTATACTTATGAATATTACCTCTTTTTATTTTGTTATCTACTTTTTTTTTAATTAAGAAAAAAAAGGAATAGCTTTAAAAATTTGCTAAGAATTTAAATATATTTTAGAGAAAGATTAAAAATGTACCAAAACAATTCAAGCTAAAATTACCAAATGCTTTAATTTTTTTTAGCTTTAAAATTGATTCGTACCTTTCTTTTACCGGGGTTTTTTTTTAATATTGTTCTAAATGAAACTTATTTTAAAAATATAGTTGTTTAATTAAAAATATTAAAAATATTGTAGGTTTTGAAACTTATTTTAAAAATATTGTACTTTTAAAAAACAGAAGGTTGGTTGTCTCTGGTCGTCTCTTCAAGAGACGACCATGTGGGATGGTCATCTCTTAAAGAGACGACCAGAGACAACCAACCTTCTGTTTTTTAAAAGTACAATATTTTTAAAATAAGTTTCAAAACCTACAATATTTTTAATATTTTTAATTAAACAACTATATTTTTAAAATAAGTTTCATTTAGAACAATATTAAAAAAACCCTTATTTTACCTATTAACAAATATTAATTATATTAGACCTAGGAATGTTGGTTAAGACAAGTATTAAATAATGAGTCAACTTTAGGTGGTAAAGTAAGAGCAAATACCGGATTGATCTTTTGAAGTTGATTTGAACATAGCTCAACTGCTTATGACATATATGATCGACTAAAATGTCCTAAGTTCATAAATCATCGCTCTTACATGTTGTTAAATTATATAAAAAAAAAAAGATAGAATATTTGAAAGGGCTAATGGGAGAATTACACAAATTATAAAAAGGTTCAATTTTTTTTCATTATATATATGCTTGTAAGAGGAAAGATATTTACATCCTAATAAATATACTTATTATATCTATGCTAAATTACATTTTAGTCCATATACTAATTTAAACATGCTGTAAATTTTATTCCAATTCTTTGAATGGACAATGCTAAACCCATAGATTCTAATTGGATAATGTTTATTTTTTCAAAGATCCAAAATTACAAAAAAAAAAAAAAGAAAAAAATTCCTTAGTATATTAGATTTCAGTTACTTTTTAATTACAGTAGAAAAATCTAGTAAATTACAATAATTTTTTTTATAAGAAAATTACAATAAATTTTTGAAATCGTGAGAATTGAATCAAAATCAAAATAAATACATAAAAAAGAACATAGTAATTTAACCACATTTCTACTCTAGTTTTTTTTTTTTTTAGAATATTAGAATATTCCAATTTCATGTAAAATTTATCAAAAAAAAAAAAAAGAATCTTAAAAGCATTGAAAAGGACAATCCTAAGACGAAAAAATCATTTTTTATTTCTCTTTTGTTTTTAATGAGGGGGCAAAATGAAAAAAAAAAAAAAAACCCTAAAATAAAATAGTAAACCAAAATTTAAATTTTATGTGATAAATTTCTTTTGGTGGTGCTGGTGCACAATGGACTCCTAAGTCCTACATTAATGCAGTATAATGAAAATGTGAATTTTATTTTTTATATTTTTTCTAAAAAAATAGTGCGAAAAGTTAATTAAATCATAATTACAGTCTATGTAATTGGCCACCTTTGCATTTTAATCCATTTTCTTTCAATTTTCTTTTTTATTTTAGTCCCTATATTTTTTATTTTATAAATATTTTAATCTCATTCCTCCTATTTTCTGTTATCATATCTTTCAGTCGTTGTTTTTTAAGCAAATTTTTATTTGAATGTATTATATTTTAAAATCAATATAAAACAATATTTACAAACACTTTTCAAAATTAAGTTAAATATAAATTTAATCATCAAATTTTAAAAAGTTTGGAAACATATCGTGGATGTAAAATGCCTATTAAATAAATTTTTGGCTTGGTTGTCATGATATGGTAAACAACTAAATCATGGTAGGTTGGCTGAGTAATCATAGCACACTATGTGATCAATATTTCATGAGAATTATAATTGGATTATTTGTTAGTTTTCGTAATATTTATGACAATTTTTTTTTATCACGAAAATGATCAAATCTCGATCATGAAGATCGGACTTCTAATACCAACTTATGAAGAACCTGCAAAACAGAGTGTCACTCAAGTCAGTACATTATCTGATCTATACTAGATAGAGAATAGGTAGGGATCTCTATTTTTAGAGGTGAGCTCCTGACATGGTTTATGACATCGCTCTAACAACTCTCTGACCGCTCGAGAATTGCGGCGCCTTATCAGCGAACGTATATGTTGCCTTTGTGCCTACATGTGCTTTTTAAGGTCGGCTCGTCTTTAACGAAGGTCGGGCGAAGGTTAAATATGGCTCGACTCAATTTTTACTGCCAAGTTGCCTAAAGTTATTCGAAGAAAAATACTCATATGAATCTTCTCTTCATTAAGGTGATTGATGAACTTTAATGTAGACATGTGGCGGGTGATAATTCGCCTCCGACAGGTTTAAGCACATAAGACATATTTTACATGAATGAAGTATTGGGAGGAAACAGAACATAATTAGATCAAATTTAGAGAAAAATTGGACTCAAATTGATTGATGAGGAGTACGAGGAGATAGCGTTGAGAAGTTGATACTATGCGTGTCAACCTTCTTTATAGAACCTCAACACTGTCGCAATTTTCTTATAAAAAGAAGAGTTTGTTTGCGCTACGAGGGAGGGATTTTTTAGTGTTTTTTTTAGTTTGTATGTATGTATGTATATATATATGTATGTATGTATGTATATATATATATATATATATATATATATATATATATATATATTGGCCAATTTGGAGAGCAATGAACCACTAGAAAGTTAAGAAAAGAGATTTTCAAATGATCAAAGTCATGAAGATTATTTTGAGGACGGATTGACACGACGAACTTGCTTTCTGCTCGTTTCCTTTTATTTTTCTAGTTTTGTTATGAAACTTTCTTTGTAACTTTATTGCTATACGTTGAAGGTAAGTAGCTAAACTTATTTGTCTTAGTATTAATGCAGCCATTGAACTTTATGAATTGATTCTTTTAATCGATAGAGTTTGAATATTCTATTTATGTTTATTTAGGTTTAATACTTTAATCTAGTTAGAAGTCTTTCTAGAGCTTGTTAAAAGACCTATTCATTAAAATCCTTACTTGTTTTTTTAAACTAAACAGAAAATAATGGTTTCTTAATTAATAAGAAGAATTAAATTGTAATCACTTAGATTTGGTAAGAAATAATATAAATAAATCAAAAATAAAATGTTGTTTTTTTTATATATTTTATACTAGAAATTTTATAGAATAAGGGTCAGAAACTTATAAATCTTATTTACTAAACCTTAGAAATGAGACCTATAACAACCACTGGAATACATTATAAACACATTAACTAAATAAATATTGTGGAATATTATAATATTATTATAAAATTAAAACAGCTACAATTTTAGTAAACAATTTAATCCTGATGGAAAAAGACAAAAAGAAAAAAAAAAAAAAAAAAAGAGGAAAAAGGGGATAACGTGGCAGTAAAAGAGAGCAAGCAGTGAAATTGGGTTGCTACGCCAATCGTCCTTCTTACAGCTACACACCTACATAGCTGTGGGTCCCACCTCCTTCCTCTTCTTCCTATCGCTTTGCCTTTCTTTTCTTTTCTTTTCCTTTTTTTTCTACTTATTTATTTCTCCTTCCACAGACGGAGAAACAGAGAGAAAATGAGATCAGTGTGAATCCGAGACATGGTCGGACTCGGACTGAGTGTAATCTTAGAAACTCGGAAACTCGGCGGCGCCATCACTGAGTCAACCCGTCAGGTCATTGACAAATCTACCCTCAACGTCCTCATGAACCAGAACCACAACCATCACCGGAACCGGAACCGCCGTGACTGTTTTCTCGACCGCTGCTTTCTCTGCCGCCAGAAACTCCTCCCCGGAAAAGACATCTACATGTACGAGTAAGTAATATTTAATTATTCTATTTTATATTTTTCAACCAATTATATGGATTGGGTTGGGTTAATCATTTCTATTTTCTGAGGTATTACTATTAATTAAGTTCATTTTTCAACTTATTTGATTAAAAATATCTGAGTATTTCCTAATTTCAAATTTTAGATTTAATCCTAATTTATTCTTGATATAATTAAGAGAGAAAATGATGTTATAGTAAATTACTATTAGTAATCAATCTATACAAATTCAAAATGTGGTAAGAAATATAGTTTTAAAATTCTCTTGGAGGTATAACAACTTCAAATTAAAAATAAAATATAAATTTTTTAAAACTATTTTTTTAGTTCAAAATTTGAAAATATTTTTAAAAAATACAGAAAACAAAAAAACAGAAACAACAACCAACAAATAAAATCTTTTATACATATTTAAAAAGGAAAAAGAAAAAAAAATAAATTAAAGTAGTGATTTTGCAGAGGAGACAAGGGTTTCTGCAGCGTGGAGTGCCGCTGCCGGCAGATTTTCATGGACGAAGAAGAAGCCATGCTGGACGCCGGAAACTGCTCCTTCGCCGCCGTCAAACCACAAACCGCCGCCGCACCGCCCCCGTCTTCTTCTTCTTCTTCCTCCTCTCCTCCGCCTTCCCGCCGCCACCGTAAAGCCGCCAGAAACCACGCCGGACCTTTTGCGGCCTTCTGATATCAAAATCAAATAATACATGTTTTTTTTTCGTCTTTTTTTTTTTTTGGTTTTGATTTCTGAATATCAAACTGGAAAAAAAAGGGGTTGGGGTGTTTTTTAAGATTTAATAAGGAAAAAAGAAAAAAAAAAGCTTTCATAGACACAGAGACAGATGGTAGACTGTCAGATAATTGGTTTTTTTTTTTTTTTGGTTTAGTAGTACTAATCTTTAATTATGAAAGCCAAAGCCAAAGGCATGTGTTTTTAGAAAATTAATTTTACTTTGCTTCCCAAAATCCAGCATAGGACAATTGTATTAAATTATTAATGCCAGTTAAAAATGAAAGCTAATGTCTAAATTGAAATCTGATCATATGTTAATACTTTTTGAAAATATAGTCCATTCTTTTCTCTTTTTTTTTATAATTATTTTGCAAAGATTTAATTTCATGCAAATTTGTATTTTCTGTTGTTTTGTTACTGCTTTTATTTTCAAGCTTCTTATAAATTGTGGGTTTTAATATCTGATAATAAGAAAACTATATTATTTTTCTTTGTAAATGTAGTTCATGTTGAAAAACATTAATGTCAATTTTAACGACTGATTTTTTGCTTGTTTAAATAATGTTAATAAGGGAGAAATTTTTTTTTGTGATATTAAAGAGAGCAAGAATGTCTCTGGTGGAAGAAGGCTATTTTTCAAATTTTAAATTTAAACTTTTCATATTTTTTTGAATGTAGCAATTTAATTAGTTTTAACTTTTAAGGTTAATTGTATGTGTCACTTGATGTTACATGTACTTCTTATGATAATTTAATTAGATATTTAGCATCAAGAGTAAATTTGATACAATTATTAAAGTGCAAATATTAGAATTGGAGAAATGAAAGTAACTTTAAAATGGGTAAAATACATATATTAATATTTTTGTTAAACCTAATCGCTTTTAAAAATAATGTTTATTTAGATCTGGAATAATTATTTGCTTTTAGAGAGATACCTATTGTTTTGAATAATTAAAGTAGTTAATTATGGGGAAAGAAATTGTACATCTGTGAAGGGTGATTTCCACGAGACCATATCAAATTTTAGTATTTTAAATACTGCGTCTATTTAATTTCTTAAATAAAAATAAATAAATCACATCTCGAACTTTGAATTGTATTAATCTTTAGTTCATACAATTAAACACTATAATTTATACATAAATGGATAAAGCACTGGAGAATATTAGATTTCAGTGAATGATTAGGCAAGTAATCACGCGGGCTTAACAGTAAATTTCTTGTAAATCTCTCGATAATTCTTCTAACTAGTTTCTAAATTATTACACCCCATCTAAATTTCATTAAATAAACTGGTATTAAACTGTTAATAGCGAACACTGAAAACATAATTCAAAATATAAAGTCATATTTAAAAATTTAAAACTAAAGAGATACAGTATTTAAAATACATTAACAAAAAATATATAATTTAACTTTATAAAACATTTAGTAAATATTCAACCATAACTGTCCAAAGTAGTTCTGGAAAGAAAAAAAATAAAAGTTGTATTTTAGGACATTCTTCTCAAATAAGATGTACGAAGATTGATTTTTACGAGCGGAAAAGACAAAATAAATATATAAAGAAAAGAAAATAGATTCAAAATAGTACAAAGTTTGAACACTCTTTGGAAGTTGTTTCTAAGACTAGTTTACAGCTTTTCAACCTTTTTCTAAAAATAGTAAAAAAAAAGTATTTGATCAACTGTTTTTTTAATTGTTTTTTTTTTTCTAAATTCCTAATTCTTTTCACAAGTGACCAGCTAGAAACCAACTATTATTTCTAGGTTAAATATAATGTCTGGCTATTTCTTCAATTTGGTTCTTTTATCTTTTAAAAGTTCTAATTTCATAGGTAATAAAATTAAGTCCTTGTCACAATACTCAAAAAAAAATAATAATAAATAAATAAATAACCTTGTCACAAAATGTTAAAATTAATAACAAAATGATAATGGAACATCAAAATCCACTTTGATTAATTGAATTAAACAATACTAAAATAGATCTCATAAAATAAAAAACTTCTCAATCTACGGTCTACCTGACATAATATGGTATACTAATAATGATCACCAAGTACATAAAAATTACTAATTAATGATTGTTCAGCCTCATTGAAAAAAAGTCGATAAAGATTAAGACAACACCAAGGAACTAAAACATACAAGTCCCATTTCATAACTATTTTGTTCTTTTATTTTTTGTCTTTAAAAATTATACCTGATTTCTCCCCATTTCTTTTTCTATGTTTTTCACTTCCTTAGAAACATATCAAAATCTTTTACCAAATTCCAAAAACAAAAACAAATTTTAAAAATTTACTTTACTTTTTTTATTTTCAAAATTTAGCTTAGATTTTGAAAATATCTATAAAAAAATACTTACCACCTCACTAAGCCAATCTTGTATTTACGACCCCTAAATGTTACTTTAATAACTAAGAAAGAGATTAAAAAAAAAAAAGATGTTAGGACAAAATTTGATCCTGACCGAGGAGCTAAGTATTATCCTATTTAAAAATTAATAACTAAAACAATGAATCAACTTACCACAAAGTGTAAATAGTATCTCTAGGCTGAATTAAAAAGAAAAAACGAAATGATCATCCAACAAAGTCATATTTAGCAATCATCTTAACATTACAGCCCACACAACTCGACCATTATTTTCAAAAAGAAAGTAGCCAAACCAGAGGTCTGATTAAATTGTATAGGAGGGCAAATCATTATAATAATAAATAAAATGAATCAAGATTAATGAAGAATCGACAGAAATATTCTGCAGAATCTCATTTCTCTATTACCAGAGAGAGAGATCTTCAACTCAACCTTGATTTAGAAACCATACAAAAATCCCCCCTTTATCTTGTACTGCAATGGTGTTTCAGAATGGTGCATTTTCTCTTCTATAGCTGATCAACTTCCATGGCATAATTCAGAGCCAGCAGAAAAAAATTGTTAACCACCATAAACTCATCCCTTCAGACATAATGACAACATTTTCAAGTGGCACGGCATTTTTGGTTTGAAGCTTCAGGCCCTGCAACCTTCTGTTTAACCTTTTGAGACATTATGTAAATGGAACATTGAATTTCCTGTTTCATTAATCTACTCCCGAGTGATATATTAGATATAAATTATAATACGAAAAATGCAACACCCAAGTGATTTACATGCTGGGAGACTAGATTATACAGACAAGAGAACGTGTCATAGCATCATAATCACAGACTCGCTATAATTGTTGGTGGCATTCTTTGTTGGGGGGGGGGGGGGGAGGGGGGTTGTGATCAACCAGATTTGAAAAGTAAAACTGCTTTCTGATCCAGGTAGAAGTAAACAAAATGGTTTGTCTCGTGTGTCACGTAGGAACCTGAAACAGAAACCAGAAAATCGAATCATCTGTGATATTCATTTAGTTCTGGAAAAAGAACCAGCACAAAAAGCACCCTGAATAGAGCTCAATAATCGTGAACAGGACAATGCACTGCAACATTCTTAGAGATAAGGGAGTGTTTTTTTTTTGGAATTTTCCAAATTATTGGTCTGGAGCCGGCAACTAGAACTAATGGTCCTTTTCATCTACTAACACAATAACTACTAGGGCTTGTAGTTTTTATGGCTACAAATGCTTTAAGAGCAATTAAATCCACTCAGAAAAAAATGAAAAGACTAAATGGATCACTACCACCACAGGGTTCCTTCAAGGTTTGGGATGGATGGCCATATAAAGGGGAAATGTTGGCACTATGAGGTAGTGGAAACCACGCTAATCCAATGATTACTCGTTCACACACTACCCACATACATTCTAACTTAAACTTAACTCATTTTTACTTTGAAAGTTTTAAATTAGCAGAGCTCTCTGTCTGTGAGATCCATACCTTTTATTATTTGCTGATAAGAATCGTTTATTTCACTACTAGCACGAAGAAAAGAAGCAAAAGAGAAAAAAAAGTTGCAGATCGTCTCCCTGAATCTCTTCAAGCAAATATTTACCAAGAACCAACATTTGATGCTTGAATTTAACATGAAACAGGATATTTTTATTGTTACTATTCACTGTGCGGACAGAATCATACAGATTTGAGATTAAGTCATGTTCAACAAACATTGCAAAACAGACAATATCACGATGAAGTCAGCTAGATGGCTAGGTGCCTAACCACATTGCAAAATGAAAATAAAAGCAATAATTCTTCGCTTGAATTATTACTAACAAAACTAAATCAAATTCCACAAACACGCTTCAGCCCAATATTCTATATTTTTCTTTGAAAGAAACTGAAAATGGGAAAATTTGAACGCAAAATGAGTATTTTAAACCAATTGGTCTTTTGCCCCAATGGAACACTCAGCCCAATATTCAACTTGCATAGTCCCAAACAATCCCATCTCACTATGTTAGTTGGTTTCATCATCAAACTCTGGGGGGAGCCCCCACCCCCCGGTTGTCAACATAGCCAAACAATCCATCCACTTGAATTCCCTTACGCTGATCTGATTGATGTAGCTGAGAATTAGCTAGCAGATTCAAAATAGAGTAGGGCGGTGGACCAAAGGGAGTCAAAATTCTCCAATAGAGGCAGTTACCTACTGATGCAAGAACATAAATTTCATGTACAAACACATCTGGGCTAAAACTGCCTATGCAGACAAATCTCGCTCCTGCTAAATGCCGGAGCCCGAAAGAAGAGTCAAGCTAATGGTGTCAGAATCCCCAAAAAGAACCCAGAAAACAAAAACAATCAAATCCAGATCTCCATTTACATATATTGAAGTAGCAGAATCTTTTGTAAGAGACCAAAGCAACAGAAATTTATTGAGATTGAGCGAAAATCAAAAAGGAAGCTAGAGATTCACAAAGAGAGTGAAATGGGTTACCAAAATTACGACCGACGATGCAATGCCAGGTGGGGCCATGCCTCTTATCGAACTCCCTCTTTATCTGCTCCGCGACGTCCTTCTCGACGGCATACTTCTCAAAAGCCTAAACAACAAGAAACGAAACAGAAACAGAAACAGATTGTCCACCAAAATTACCTGTGGATTGATTGATTCGATAGAGATTGAAAAGAGGGAGAGAGAGAAGCACTAACGGCTATGGCAATGTCAACAGCCTCCTTCTGCATGTCCCCGAACATATCGGCGCTCTTGATGACGACTTTCCGGGCGAGGGGTGGCGCGGAGGAGGGTTTGCGATCCTCAGATTCGGGTTTCACCATTAGAGATGCAGGATTGGTTCTCTTGGCGTCTTGATTCATGTTGTTTGTGAAGATTTTGGGAATATATTTTGGGGGGCGAAGCAACAGATAGAAGTAGGGAGACGAATTGCTCTCGCCCTCAGCCACTATCACTCTGCGTTTCTTCTATAAGATTCCCCACGCCCAGTGATCGCTCCCCCCCTCGAATCCTTTCTTTTTTTCTTTTTTAATTTTTTTATTTTTCTTTCTTTTATTTTTCTCATAATTTTCGACAAACATTTTATATTTTGTATATTTTAGTTAGAGATACGTGTCTTAGTAAAGCATGCAGTGAAATGGTACAAGATCGATCAACATATATTTTTTATACATTATCATTAAACTTTTGACAAGTAAAAGAGATAAATGCTAACTAGTACTAATTATTTTTCATCAAACAAGTGGGTGGGTCGCATCGACGAAGTCGACATTGAAGCATGTCTTGTATATCCAAAACTTGATTTCATTTCGAACGATGGAGGAGATGAGTGGTAGATAAGACTTATTTGGTAACGTTTTTGTTTTTTGTTTTTTGTTTATCGTTTTTAATTTTTTACAAATATAAGTGTTTGGTAACCATTCATATTTTTCTTTTTCTTATTTTTTTAAGAAATGTTTCGAAATTGTGAAAAAATTTTAGAAAAAGAAAATTCAAATTTTTTTGTTCATGCTTTTTTGCTTTTTCCAAGACATATATAACAGTATTATTTTATCATTCTTGACTTAATCAATGAGATTTTCTTTTAATTTCTCCACCAAATTTCTTATAAATTCACAAAATTTTCTCTCTTTAAGTGACTTAATTTATCTAAAATTCTACTAATTCATTGTGTATCATGTCATGCAAACTTTTAATGCATCAATTTTAACATTAAAGAAATGTAGAATTGAAAAATGTCAAAACATAAAAAAAATTAAATAAAACCCTAAATAATGAAGACGACATGACAAACCATAAACTAAGTGTATGCCATTAGTTTCTGCTTAGTTATTTTTATTTGTCTATATATAGAGAATTGTGTAAAGTCTTTTTCAACTAAATTAATGAGAAGTTTCAGTTCCCAGTTCTCAGTCTACCTCTAATATGGTATCAGAAGAACACATTTCCTTACGCGTTATTTTCTCAGTCTTTTTCAACCGAGTGTTAAATCGGTTGCTTCTTCATCTCAAGCTTCTGCGTCGAATTCCAGGGCCCTGGATTCTCATGCAATGGCTATTTCTCAACCTGGTTTTGATATGGCTGCTCAATGCCAACAACTCATTCAACCCCTTCAATCGCAGTTGAACAATTCGAAGACCACTTCTGGTGATGATGCTTCGGCATCTTATATGGCAGGTAAACACTCTTCTATTTCTCCTACAACTAAAGCATGGATTCTTGACTCGGGCGCCTCTACACATATCTGTTGTTCAAAGTATCTTTTTATGTCACTCATATGGATTTCCCCACTGGTTGTGACTTTGCCGAATAAGACTAATTTCACAGCGGAGTTTGCTGGTTGTATTCGACTTTCAAAGGCTATTTCATTACATAATGTCTTCTACATCCCTGATTTTCACTTCAACCTCATTTCCGTCAGCTCATTAACCAGGGATTTCTCTACTTTCCGCATCGTATTTGCTAACAATTCTTGTCTTATCCTAGACAAGTGCACTTTGAGAACGATTGGCAAGGGTAACTTGCACAACGGACTCTATTTTCTTGAGGATTTGATTGCTTCAGATGATGTTGTTTCATTACCTCTTAGTTCTCATTCATCTCTTACTGTTAGTAAGCCGGCCTATGATGTGTGGCACAGAAGATTTGGGCATCCCTCTCATATCCATTTGAATGCTCTTCAAGATGTATTGTTTTTTTATTCTAGCGCTTGTAAAAAACTTTTATGTTCCATATGTCCTCTTGCCAAACAAAAGCATCTGTCATTTGATTCACATAATAATAAGTCTGCTACAGCTTTTGATTTGGTTCATGCTGACATTTTGGGCCCATTTGCTCAACCTACATATCATGGCCATCGCTATTTCCTTACTGTTGTTGATGATCACAGTAGATTTACATGGACATTTATGTTACGCAGTAAATCTAATGTTTTGAGTATTGTACCTCGATTTTTCACGTATGTTGAGATTCAATCTGGGTTGCATATCAAAGCTTTTAGATCAAACAATGCACCTGAGTTACTTTTTAAGGAGTTTTTTTTTAGAGAAAGAGGTAGTTATTCATCAGCTTTCTATGCTTAGTTCTTTTTATTTGTTTATACATAGAGAACTGTGTAAAGTCCTTTTCAACTGAATTAATGAGAAGTCTTGGTTCCCAGTTCTCATTATACCTCTAATAACTACATATTCTTTGAAGACATTTAATAACATTTTGAAATTTTATGAACTAATATGGAGTATTTTTAAATTTTGTACGTAAAAATGAACCTAAAAATTTTCCCCCTTAATTCCCTAGAGCTAGATTTGATAGCCATTTGATAAGATTTCCACCCATCATAAAAGTGACTGTGGATGACGATTTAAATGTTGTTCAACCATAGTTTAAGTGGACAATACCCTTTAATACCATCGTTTTTGTATATTCAACAAAAATTACATGCAAAATATATTGAAAAGTATTTTATGGAAAAAAAATTAAAATAAATTCGTGTGTTGTGATCATTTTGGAAAAAAAAAAAAAAGTGAAATCACTTTTTTTATAAATACTTTTGGATTAATTACTAATTTAGAGATATTGGATATGGGAGCATGGTTTGTTGGCTTACATGCAAAATTATTTAGACACCATTTTGAAATTGTACCCTCGTCCCGCCCAGTGCAACTTGCAATATGCTGATGATTGATGACTTTTATATATATATATATATATATATATATATTTATTTATTTTTCATTTTTCATTTTTCATTTTTCATTTTTCGAATAAAATAATTTTGAAAATTTATTTTTATTTAAAGTAAATAATCTTTTTTAAAATTTACTCGAAGTAAATTATTTAGACTTCTATATATACTATATGTTTATATTTTGAATCATATTTCATTTATTGGATTCAAATTCACCTATAAAATATAAAATAATGGCAACTTAGTTTTATTTTTAAAAAAATACTAAATATTTCAAGTTTTATTATTGTTTTTTTTGTTACATTTTGATATTTATTAATAATCAAAATTAGAGTTTCTTTTATTTGATTTGAAATCAAAATTTAAGTTTTGAAAGGTTTTTAATAATTTGTAATAAAACGTATTTTATAGAGAGGTTAATAAAACTTATGTATTATTCTTTATGAGTTACTATAAATACATCTCTAACTACGCTCTCAAAACACAACTCATTCAAATATACCTTCTACTTTCTCTATTTTGCTCTTTTAAGAACAATTGATCAAAAGAGGGGATTCTTTGTTGTGGAGCTTTGCTACAGAACAGTTGTTGTATCCTGGGGGGACATGCTAGAGAATAAATGCACCGTACTGGTGGTTAATAAAAAAAATATATTGAGTCTCTTTAAAGGGAGCGAGATACCCGCGCCTCAACCTAATTGATTACGTGTTTGCTTATCAATATTTACTCTATTTAACTATGTTATTTGTAATTCCCCATCATTTTCTATATTTATAGACATAATTCAACTATATTTTATTTTAAACCAACTAATATCAAATTATGAATATAATAACTTTTAATTAATATTTGTCTTACACGATCGAAACAAACTAATATCATACTCAATTATGTATTATGATTTTTTTAATATTTACCCAATTTTAATATTGATCATAAATGCACCTAAAATTACATTTGCGACATATTTCTTGCCCCTAAACTAGGATCAACTTCGACCATAAATTTTCAATTTGGATCCTAACTAATTCACCCATTAATTTTAATCAACCTCTCAAATTAAATATGACTAAGCCACAAAATCGACAATTAAATAACTTTGTCAAAACTTTCAAATTAAAAAAAATTATAGTGTCATTTTGTATGAATCCTATCAATTTCATATATCCAAATATATGCTTTATAATTCATTTGACACATATTGGTAATTTTTTTCTTTTTTAAATTTAACATGAAAGATTGCAAGACTCATCTAAATTTAAGGTGTTACTTAATGAAATTGAAAACTTAGGATAAAAATTGAGAAATATTGTCAAGTTTTAAGGTTAAATTTAATATTTTTCCATTACGTTTTCATAAAAAAATGCATTATATTTATATAATTTGTGCCTCTTCTTATATAAAATTATGTTTCTAATAGAGTCTAAGTAGTTTTAAATGACTAATATATATATATATATTATTTATTTATTTATTTATTTATTTTTTAACTCTTAGTTCTTTATTTACATATCTCTTTTGGTTTTTTTTTCCTTTAAATTTTTGTATGGTGCCTGTTTCGGTTAGGCATTCAACCCCATTTCAGTGCTGATCGGTAGTGTTATGCACCACCCCTCTCTACTACCCTTACAAAATAAATAAATAAATAAATAAATAAAAGTTCCATAGCTCACGATAATCCCTTAACTCAAATAAATAGTTAAGGACATGGAGGGGCTCTTTCAACTACTGCGAAATTCGATGGACAGTTCTAAATTTAGAATCAAATAACGTGAATGTTGTATTTTTTGGATTTTGACAAAATATTAAAATTGAAGTTTATCTTATATTGGAAATATACAAGTAAAGAAGTTATCCCACAATGTAATATGTGTTTAAGAAAAGTATTTCTAAAAATCAAATTGATTAAAAAGAGGTAATAAATTCTATTATTATGAGTGATTTTCACTAAAAATATTTTTAAAAATGCTTAAACTCAAACTTGCTCGCACCTCTGTTAAACTTTTTTCTTATTATCAGTAAATTTAGAGGTATGCCAAACTTATTAAAATAAAATATCGCATCAGCCTTTTTTTTCTCTCCAAACATTAAAAAAGAAAAGGCAAATATTTGCAATTATTGGCATCCACTTTTGCTGGAATCAAATTGATAAAAAGAAAAAATATATATATGAACGGTTTCAATATTTTTTGGAAAAAAAAATCTTAATTAATTAATAATAATACAAAAATTTGGCACGTTATGAATCTTAGACAGGAGACAAATGACGAATGATCTGACCTGACTTAAACGGGACGAATAAGGCAAATTGTGGTCGGGTCATGGTGGGGCCCACACAATTCTTTTATATTAATTAATCTATTATTTATTTTCTTGGGGCCTTTGAAGATCCAGAAATTTCTGATTTTTTTTTTCGAGGCTGAAGATCTAATAATTTCAAACGCGTAATCAAACCAAAGCGATATTGTTTTAATTCGAAAGTTTAAACTCCCATTACTCACATTTATTTTACTGAAAAAATTCAAAGCAAAACTTCGTTAATATTAAAAACATTAAATGATTTTTTTTTTATAAAAAACATATTTCATTAAGAAACAGGAACAATTTTGAGAGACCAGAATAGTCCGCCAATCCGAGATATTAAACTCCCAACAATTACTTTCCTCAAATTCAAGAGCCCTACGCTCAAGGGAGTGGAAACAACAATTGCTCTCTCTATCCGAAACATGAAACACCATAAGAATTCTTCAAACTCAAGATTTCGTTGATAATCCACGCAATGTCATTAAGATCTTCTTCTTCCCTACGTAACAACTTCACCACTTCAATTGAATCAGATTCTTCTAGGATTGGATAAGCCACTCCACGACGCAAATTCCATAAACCCTCCAAAAACATTAAAGGATTAATTGATTTACTAATGACCATATTATTTTTACTTTAAAGGTTATGCAAACTTATTAATATATTTTATTTCCTAATATACGTTTAAAAATGACTTAAACTCTATTTTTAGACTAAGAAAAGAAAAAAATTTGTGGCACGACACTCTTAAATAATATAGTCACATCATACAGGAGATTTTAAATGTTATATAAAGTATAAACGCAGAAATCTCAAATTTATAGAAATTTCAATAGATATATTAATTCATTTTGTAAAAATATTATATAAAAAGTGAAGTTGGATTTGAAATTTTGAAAGGAATGGTTCATCTTGTCCGTGGCCCCGTAGAGACGCGGTGTGCTTGGATTCCACTCGTTCTTCATCTTGTTTGTTGGTTGGTGGCGCAATCATCATCCCAAACGAGATTGATGTATTTCTAGAGAATCCCATGAGATCGATTTATTTTTAAAATATTAATTTCATTTTCGTAATTTCAGTTTTAGTTTATTTTAGTTTCGGGACTTTCAATTTTTGTTCATTTTAGTCGTAACCATTTTTTTGTTACAATTTTACTAAATCAGATTGAAATGACCATTTTTTTTCTTCAAAGTATAAGAATCAAAATGCACATTTACAAAGTACATAGACTAAGATGAATCAAAACTGAAAATCCATGATCAAAATATTATTTTAACCTAAATTTTATTTGAATTTGAATCTTATTAAGGGGTTAAAGTTCAATATAGGGCAAGTAAATTTAGGTTTCTCCAGAGAATAATGTTCCTCAACATGTCTTTTTGTTGGACTCTTGTTTCGTTTATAAAGCGAATAATGTTACAAATTATTTTCAAATAAATATACAATTATTATATCATATAAAAGAGAATTCTCTTGCTTGACACATAGCTAATTCTAGACTATTCTAATTTATGTGCTGTGTTTTCTTTTTAGAACAACGTTGTAAATAATAGCTCAATAATAATTGACATACATATAATATTTTCATTAATAATAGTAAATAATAGAATTTTAAAAGATGGTTAACTTTTTCATCTTCTACCTATGTAAATAGACATATATCTCCTATCAATACATTTTTTTCATTACCTTTAATTCTATTTCATTTTCAAATTTAGCATGTTTATATATATATATATATATATATATATATATTACAAAATTTAGCATGTTTATTAAATATTAAAAAAACATTTTTTGGACCATTATAATCTTTTTTTAATTTATAAATTTACAAAACGTGCTTTAGAAAATTAATGGTAAATAGTAAATTAATTAATAAATTATAAATAATAAATATCAACCTAGAATCTAAAAAGTTTATTTTTTAAGTACATGGAATCTAAGAAAGTTAGAATATGTTTGATTAATAATAACTAATAATAGAATTTCAAAATTTTTGTAACTTTTCCACCCCACTAATATAAATAGGTACTTTTTTTCTAAATTAATGGTAAATAGTAAATTAATTAATAAATAGTAAATATTAACCATGAAATCTAAATAGTTTATTTTTTCAAGGACAACGTTAAAAAATTGGAATATGTAAATGGTTTGTTATATTTAATTTATGAAGAGCTTAATTATCTTAATTAATAATAACTAATAATAGAATTTCGAAAGTTTTAAAATTCTAAAAGAATTGTAACATTTCATGATCTACTAATATAAATATTCATTTTCTTCTATCATTTTCTTACCAACATTTGGAGCTATATTTTTAGCTCTCTCATTTTCTTGCTTTAATATTTGAGGTAAATATTAGATAAGAATATTTATCTCAAAATGAAATATTTAAAAAAAAATGACTTCATTAAAATTTCTTATAAACTACCCTAAAATTTCCAATTTCATATATAATAATTTTTCTTTTCATACAAAGTTAAGAAAAAAAATATTTTTAACCTTAAAGTATAACTATAATTTTTTAATAACAAATAAGAGGTATGTTAATATAAAAAGATGAACAAATTTTATAAATGAAAATAAGATAGAATTAATTTTAATTATTAATAAAATTATAAATTATATCATATTAAATATATTGATGTGCATGTCACATGGTAAGAGATATTAGGTTATGGAATGATAGAAGTGATTGCAATTACTGTAGAGCAATTAAAATCGACATTTTTTTAAAGAAGAAAACAGACACGAAACTTTCAAGCAGTGATAAAATGCTAGAAATTAAGCAAAATTTATTGCCATCAATGAAATAATGAAGCCGAATCGCATGGGGCATGGACCTTACACTTGACAGACATTGTCCCAAGTCGTGGGACCTCGACCTCACAAATAAACCCATATAATTTCACGTTCTTACCCCACTTGAATCATTCATTTTCATTTTTATCCCATTTATTTCTAACATAATTTCAGTAGGATCCTTGACTCACTAAATTCATTAAAATAGGTTAATTACTTTTAAAAATACAGCCACATATTTTAGAAGTATAATATAGAAATTAAAGCGAATCAAAATTAAAAAGTAAAAAAGTTAAATAAAATAGCATTTAAAATTAAACCCAGTAAATAATATATTGATTTAACTAAATTATTTTATTAGATATCTGTTTCAAAATATGTTTTACGAAGTGTAAAATGTTTTATTATTTGTGTTACGTGATCTTTTAATTTAAAATTTTGTATAAAATCATTTTTTAGTACAACGAGTGAGAATAGCTCTCGATCAGAGACAAATAATAATTACCACTGAATTAAGTTAAAAGGCTGACAAAATCATTATTTTTTAAAGTATAGTTTAATTAAAATATTTTGTATGTCTTGTAGGTAATAAAATAAAAGCGTCATAATAGAACAATAAAAGTATATACATTTTCAAATGGTTTTTAAATTTAAAGTCAAATTTCAAATAAATTAGTTCGAGATGGTTCCTTTTCTTGAAAGTCTTAAATACATGAAGTATATCAATTAGCATATCCACGATCCACGCTATAATTATAAAATGGCGCAACACTTCTAATTTTATATTAATTATAACTATAATGGTCAATAATTATTGAATATTTGTCACATTCTCAAAGTCATAGAGTTGAAAACCTCACCTCTATAATTGCAATGATATTCTAAAATTGAAAACAATGTAATATTGACTCACTTAATAAATATCAAAATTTAGTAAAATATTTAAAATATATATATATATATATATATATATATATACATATTAACATAAATAATATAAAATAAATAAATATATAATGTTTATAATGTTTCATACCTTCTATTATTTATCATGATATGTCCACATGTATCTTTATTCTACGGGTCAAATTTCAAAATAACAATATAAAAAGTTTTAATCATAATAAAATACTCCTGTAATAAGAATTTGATTTCACATTGCTTTCAATGCTTTAAAATTTTTAATTATATCTCATTTTAGATTTATTTATTAAAAAAACACAATTGGAATTATATCATAATAGGCATAAGTTTAATAAATATCTCAGCAATTATATGGATGAAATTTGGTTTAGCTTATTAATATATATATTTTTTTAATACAAAACTACGTGGGAGTGGAGATTGGAAATTGATAGAATATTTCTAAAAATTAATAACAATTTTAATGGCGGAAAGACGAAATAATCCTCGCACGTGTTTAAAACTTAAAGCGTACGGCGAATGGAAAGCCCAACCATATTAAAGAAAGGGCTTATCGTTCTCACCTGAAACTCCGAGCTTCTCCTCTCCAGGCAGCCATGGCGGAACTCAGCTTCTTCGTCGGCGTAATAGGTCGGCCTTCTCTTCCACTCTCTCTCTATTCTCTCTCTCTTCGCCATCTCTGAATCTGATCATGGAGCTTCTTCTTGTTGAAGTCGTGCAGGCAACGTCATTTCCGTCCTCATGTTCCTCTCT